>NC_091824.1:163870134-164097634 GCF_038994185.2 Dermacentor albipictus | reverse complement strand
TATGTGCTCTGTTAAAAAAAAAGAAGAGCCAGACGCTGCCCATATCTGTGATGTCACGGGAAGCTGGTTGCGGTATTGATATGGAAGTGCTGCCCGTATTTATTTTTTACGTGCTTACTAACACACCAACATTATTTGCAATACTAGAAATGAGACCTATCTGCCAAGCTTAACAAGAACGCCGAGGTGACGTGACGCCGAGGTGATGCCTGCAATAGCTAACAGAGTGCAGTAACGCTTCCTCCGATATAGATTTCCACGTTCCTTGGGAAACAAGGTTTGCTAGGAAGGTGGAGACTTGAAGCGGTCAACAGTGGTTGAATAAGGAATGCCGCTGTAACGGAATTCATTGTTCAATCCGGTTTCACCACTGAAGGTCTGCTACAGAGTGTTTATTTTTTATGTTGCGCTTATTCTGTTCCAGCCATCTGCGACAAACAGATCACGAACGAGACTCTAACGAAATGCATGAAGAAGTGTGGAGCGCCATGCGAGTAAGCGAACGTTCGATTATTTACCATAGAAAAAGGGAGATGATAGAACGTATTAGCGTGGAGGTTACGGCATGGAGGTCACCGCCCACAACAGCAAAATACGCTCAATATTTCGTTCAGGCGTACGCACGTGCGCGAATACTACGCACTTGCCTTGGACACTGCAGCACACATTTTTTTTTTTTGCATTCGCAACACCTTTGTGAAGTACTTCTTCTGGTGAAAATGTCCACTTGGCGAAGTAGAAGATGCACCGGCCCAGGGATTTCTTGGTGGCTGCTCTAGATTTTTAATGACGTATGTATAATTGTAATTATGCGTTCTACGCGCTATTCTCATGGTATGATGGAAACTTTATTCTACAGATTCACTAAATTCTTTTGCCTTCTGTTATTTTGCATGCCTATGACGACGCTTGATATTCACTCATTGACATTAACTGCCATTCACTCATGCTGTTTGCCGTAATTAGCGCACAAGCAGCGTATTTCTAATGCGTGTTCTTCAGTGCTACCGCAGTTGAAGGACACTGTGTGTATACTTGGAAGCGGACAAACTGAATACTGGATACGATGCAGGAACTAGTGCTTTTTTGGTAAACCCGCTGGCACGAAGAAATATATGCCGTAATAGACTATATGAACTCTAAATCAAGATGAAACCATAGAGTTGACATTATTGGCAAATGCATTTAGGTTACGATTACAATTTAGGTACAACTACACTTAAAAATAAGAGGAAGTTAATTTTTGCACGACATTCACGCCCGCAAAGGAAGTGTATATAGTGTTTAATAAAGTGCTTTTTTGAATAAGTTTGTTGATAATGCTCTAGTGTGGCTTCCCTTGAAGCACAATTTGATCTCCAGCTAGTTTATTCATGTCGCAAACAAAGACTGAAAATGCTATCACTGTAACTTTCTCACCACCCAATTTAGGCATTTTGAATTAAATTGAATCCGTCATGTCTTTCAGAGAGACGTCGTACGATGTGCGTCTTACAAGCCTGGGAGAAGACCGGGTAAGTCTGAAGGACATGTTGTGCAATTTAACAGGCCTAATTTTTTAAACTAAACCACAGAGTTCGTATCCGTGTTCGTGTTCTTTGTGTTCATTAAAAGGTGCAGCTGTTGCAGAATAAGATGACCCTTTTACTTTGTGTTATCGGAGAACTTACGAACAATGAACGAATTTTAGTTTCGAATTGGTGGAAAGAGCCGCGAAGTCGCGAAACAAAAAATCCGAGGACACCTATACACTTCTTATGAGTTGTGAATACGAAAACATTAACGTCCAATGAAACGCCGCTGAGCGGTCCTTCGAGTTATGAACTCCTCGCGGGCAAGCGAGCGCGTAGAGGTGCTTGATCAACGTCTCTTAAATAGCATTTGCTTGGCGCATTTTGATTTTACCTTCCCGACGCGCCGTTAGAACGCAGGCGCGAGCTTGCCCGGACAAAGAACCCGCGAATAACACAGGCCTCCGAGAGTGAGAGCCAGGGTGACGTGGCGTCGCGGCGATGCCCTTTCCTCTCACACATCACCTGGTGCTCTATTGCGTCAACAGGTGTTCCCTTTCACCCGCTCGCGATGTGGCGTCGCCTGCAGCCAATGGGAATTTATATGCCGTTTTTCGCTCATGAAGACGACAGGCGCCGGCTTTCTCGCTCAATGGGCCTCATGATCCTTTCGCGTCAATTAAACAATTGTCCTTCTGCAGTTGGTCCAGACACAACTAATTACTCTCCCGGCGTATGTAATGGAAGTTAACACGAGAAATTGTAGAATAATCTTTGTTCGACAGATTCAACTGATGCGTTGGCAACTGATCTGAGTGTAGCATGCTGCTCTCCTCGCGTGCGAGTCAGCATAACTGCTTGTTCGCGATGTGTTACTCTGCTTGTACGTGCCCTATATAAAGAATTCACTGACAGCCCATCTTTGCAAGACTGATGTGACTGTATACCACATTTAGAAGTGTTTTCCGTTCGGCGTGCTTATTCAGCAGCATAGTATTGTTCAATAGGTCGCTGTCTCAGGCGCTGTGCTGAGCCTATCCCCATAATCAAGAACCCAGCCAACGAATTGCACGGAATATAGCCGATTGCCATCTAGGCGTCTATGTAGAGACTCATGCGCTACTTTTAGTGTCACGAACTGTAATCACAATACCGTGTGCATGCCTGTGTTTCTTTAAAGATATAGTGCAGAAAAAATCTGTATCAGAGATCGGGTTAGTTAGCATTCCATAATGCAACTTCGTAGCACGGAAACAAAGGACGAGACATAGGTAAACAACGCTGTTGTTTCACCCTTATGTCTCCTCCTTTGTTTACGCGCTACGAAGTTGCATCATGCAGGAAGTAAGAGTAGCCGTCGCCACACATAGGCACAAACCTCTCCTTAAATATGTTTAATAATAATAAAGAAAAAAAAGTAGGCAAGGACCTGCAGTGAAGGCACAAACGAGGCGCATGCAAGGCGCAGGAAGCTTTTCGTAACTTCTGCATGCGCTGCTTATACCTTAGCTGTCAGCGTCCTTGCTGTTCTGGCGAATCTTTTTTCTGAATAACGAGCAACGAACATTTTCCAACTGCACGCCGAAGCTGCTAATATGAAGTCCCGTGGTGTGTGGTGGCGTGTATTCTGCCAATTAACGAGTGCGCAGTAACTGCAACTTAACCTGACCTGCACGCATTAGCCGTCGACTATACTGCTTAGCTTACACACCCGAAATGGCTGACGTTAGAAGAGTTGTCACGTAGCCTCGACTGCTGTGCTATACTTTGTAGAACGAAGGGTTTCTGTAATAATAAGTCTTTGTTTCGGGAGTTACAGAGAAAACACAATAGAATATAGGTAAGGCTTGTGCCCGGCGGCTAAAGACCTTTGTGTGTCTGTTTCTTTCAGAAAGAGAAAGAAAGGTACGTATACACCGTTCGGAGTACCAGATTTCTTTCACTTTATTTATTCTAATGTGCACTTCAAGTCCAACCACTTCTATTTCTCTTACTTATTTTTGTCAGCCGCTTCGCTCGACGTGATGCACTTATGCCTTCTTTGTATACCGAAGCTGGTTGAGACAGACGTCGAGTCGCTAAAGCTGGTCTCGGAGCGTGATTTCTTCATCCTTTACATGAGATCCAGCCAGGCGAATGATCAGCTTACAAAATTGCGTAGGTTCTCAGCATCAAGAGCGCCAGTTAGTCGTGCAGATAGGATCTTTGATGTCGTACTGCAAAATTGCAGTGCCTCGATATCGAGGACTTGGATGCGAACAGTTTCTTTCTCAAGTCTATCCTGATGCCAACCAGCCTTCTTGCCGGGGAACAGCCCACGAGATAGTTCTTGTCTGTTTGCGCCGCGCTGTAACAGCGTGACCGTATGCTAACGCTGTCTCTGCGAATCCTGTGCGTGTTCAAGCACGTGACTCTGTGGGCCTAACGCGTCAGCCTATATTGCGTCTATAGTGAACCGGGAATTCAAGACTGAACGGGCGCTCTAACATTAAAAAAAAGAAACGTTGATTTAATAAATAACACTAATTAGAACTGTGTTTAGCTTCGCAATTTTTTGCATGTCGGCGCCGTAGTGTAGTTTTGGGGACACTTCAACCACGAGGACCGATGTTGCAGCTGATGTTGAACGTGACTGTACACTAAAATTGAGACTCCGCGAAGTGAGACCTGACAGTTAGCGAGACCACGTGTGTTATACGTAGCGTTGTTTTCAATAGGATGGTCAACCTTCCTAGGTAAGATGACCCCTCATTCAGGAGGAGGAGGAGGAAATAAAGAGCGAAGATAGCGATGTTAACTAGAAATGCGTCTGGTTGGCTACCCCATTCTGTGGGACAGGAAAGAGGGAATAGAAAGATAAGAAAGAGAGGGGGAGGGGAGGAAAGCCACGGTGAGCTCGCGCACTCACGCGGAGGGCCTGAGCGAGTCAAAGGCGTTCACATAGGCCAGTCGCCCTCAAGGAAGACAAAAGCGCCTTCATAGCTTTGTGGTCCGACGAGACATGGGGACGGTTTTCAAGTGGCACCTGCACACACAACGGCCGTTCCTCCAGTCGTCGCAATGCGAAAGATAATGTTTGGCTTTCCGACTGAAATCGATGACAATGGCGCAATAAATGTTCGATGTCCTCTTCTACGCCGCAGACGTCTCATGCAGCACTGTTGGTCCTTCCAATCAAAGTAGTGTACGCTTTCGTGAAGATCACACTCAACCACAACCGGTATAGAAGCGATGCCTCGCGTCGTTGAAGCCCGGGTGGAGGTCGCAGTTAAAGCGAAGGGTTCAGTTCGTGCAACCTGATGCGCCTTATATTTGGGGTGTTCCAATCTGCTTAAGAGAGCTCGTGCGCCGGGTGACGAAGCTGTCTTGCAGCGTCTGTTCTTGAAAGAGGAATGCGAACGCTCTGTTGTTCTTGATGTTACTCTCGGGCAGCATTGTCTGCTTGGTAATGTCCACTGATTCCGCAATGGCCAGGTAGGCACTGGAAAATAATTTCGTGGCCTTTCTCTTTTACATCGTGGTGAAGTTTGACAATTTCGTATGCTAGCTGTTCGTGAGCTTCCCTTCGGAGAACTTGCTGCATGCTGTGTAAAGCCGGTCTCGAGTCGGAAAACACGGCCAATGTACCAGAACTCTTTGAGTCTATAAACTTATGCTCATATGCAGAGCGGTGAGTTCTGCCGCCATAGACGTCCGAACATGTGACGTCTTGAATCGCAGTGTTATTCCTCTCGTCAGTATAAACAGAGCACCTCCAGAGCTGGTCGATATAGTCGATCCGTCAGTATAGATGTGTACGTGGCTACTGTATCTCTCGTATAACAGGAGTAAGCTCAATTGTTTTAGTGCAGACGGTGGTAGGTCTCACTTTTTCGGAAGTGCTGTAATTCTGAGGTGTACTTTAGGATGGCACAAACACCATGGAGGAGACACCGGCCTGGCCACAGGTGTGGGCCCTGACGTAAGCGAGGCACGATATGAACTGGAAGCTGAGCTAAACGACGTGCGGGGTCCTTTCAAGGTGATTGCGACTAGGTGCAGGCAAGGGATCCGGGCAATGCGCCTGACATGTGCAGGTAGTTTTTCGTCTGTGATGCGCATCGTGACTGAATAATCTTGAGCACTGACAATATTTGCAGCCATTGACGTCCAGATACACATGTCGCCGGCGTAGATAGAGAGTCGAATGGTGCTTGACACATCCTCGTTTAGTCCAGTAAGGGCTAGATGAAGAAACATTGGGCTTAGTACTCCGCCATGAGTGTCCCCGCGACCACTGTAATATTGGGGTGTCGGGCCACCCCGGGTGAACACCTAGAATGATCGCATCTTTAGGTAGCTACAACCCAAAGATATATCTTGCCACCAACTCCTATTGCTTCGAACGCATTAAGGATGGATTCATGGGTAACATTATCGTAAGCCCTTTTAACGTCTATAAACAAGGCAGCAGATAAGCGTTTACAGGCCTTCTGCGACGTACGTTACCAAGTCGACAACGTTGTCTATAGAGGAATGGCCGCTCCTGAATCCTGTCAACGTGTCTGGATAAATATCATGGTTTTTCTAAGTACCACTTCAGACACATAAGAAGCATCCATTCCATTACTTTTCCTACACAACTTGCAAACGCGATCGAACTGTATGACGCAATGTCCGATGGTGACTTGCCATTGAGAAGCGGAACCAGGCGACTTGACATCCATTCCTGGGGAACCGTGCCAGTCTGCCACGAGTCGTACAGGAGCAGGAGTGCCTTTCGAGCTCTTTCACCAAGGTTACACAGAGCGCTGTGGCCCTGGCGCTGAGAAACGCCTGCATAAAGTAAGCACAGCCTCTAGTTTGTCCAGAGAAAAAGGGCACTCCATACAAGGATCACGTGAGAATGGTGAGTGGTCGGGAGTCTGCGTTGTAGTGGACCTTGCTTCGTCGGCAATCCTCCTACAGAAAGATTATGCGACTTCAATCTCTTTGCATTGTAGGTAGATAGCCACGGAATTAAAGGGGTGGCGCTGTCCAGCGGTTGCGCGGAGGCCACAAACAGTTCTCCATATAAGAGACAAAGGCTTTCGGAGATTCAGAGACTCGCAGAAAGACATCCATCGTTGTGAAGCCAGCTTATTCATACTGCGTTGTGTTTTCTTCTGTGTGCGTCTGGCCAATCTCAAATCATGAATGGACTTTGTGTGCCTATATATTCGTTCCACATGGCGTCGAACTGCCCGAAGTTTCTCTTAGTCGATGTCGAATTTGGTGCCTTCGGAGCTTCTCAATATCGCCTGTGTGGCAGCCTGCAAGGCACCTTTTATTGCGTCCCCTAGGCTCGATGGTATGTCGTCTCGACAGCAGTCTTCCAGGATCGATCTAAATTCGGGCCAGTCGATGCATTGGACGGCTCCGGAGGATTTGGAGCTAGTCAGCCCATCAATCCTGAGATAAGTTACGATATGGTCACTTCCCCGCGTATCCAAGACCGAGAAGCATTGAACCCTTCAGCTAAAGGAACGACAAACAAAAGCTAAGGTCGAGAAAGCTACTATACGCTGTTCCTCGCAGATAGGTAGGACTTCCATCATTCAATAGAGAAAGTTCTCGTTCAGAGGCAATGGACGCCAATCTTCTGCCCCTAGAATTAATCTTGGAACTCCCCCAGATATAGCGGTGGGCATTGAAATCTCCAGTGATCAGCCACGGCGGGCGAGTCGTCAAAATTTCCCGTAAGCGCTCGCAGACGACTTGATGGTGATGAGTAGGCTCCTAGAATTGTGAGAGAGACCTTGCTCTTCTTCACACTCAAGTACGCGTTCTGGTTTTCGTTCTCAGTTGACTAGGGGTGATGAACATGCGTCAATTCACGGCGTATAAAAACAATAATATTGCTGCGTCGTCCGTGGGTGGAGGACATAATTCACTCACACCAGGACATGGGGGCTAAGGGCACCTCAAGCTGCCTCATTGCAGCTTTTATCTTAGCCCCCGTCATTGTATTTTAGCAATGGAAAAAAATAAAGACAGTCTGATGGGAGATGACAGGTTTGGCTCACAAATGACAATAATGGGAAACTGATTCATGAAAAGAGTGTGAAAGTTCTACATGTGCCATTGGACTCCGGACCTTTTGCATGCTTTAGCAGACGAGCTAGCGTTTAGCTACAAGCTCGCTCGGCAATAGGATATTGAGTGCGCAATGAGACTCAACACAAATTTGTTATGGCAGCATTAGCCGCGTTGGATCTAACCTTACGGGAATAATGTGACTACCAATATACGTATACACGCACACACACGCAACGGAGAAAGGAAGAGAGCCACCCAAGTCCACTCTGTAAGTTGTTTCAAGAAGAGACAGAGATTTAATAACTTCTAGTTTTGTAAACGGAGAAGCTGTCTGACTTAATTAGATTCATAGCAATAAAGAAGTGCCCGGGAAATGAGAGACTTGGCAACCTACTGTCTAACCATGCAGGGTGTTTTATGCGAAGCATATTACTAGAGCTCAACCCAGCTCCTCAGGCGCGGCGGTGTCGCCTTCAGTACCACGTGACACCGTGACGACATGACAGAGGAGAAACGGGGCTCCAACTCGCGCCGTCGCTCGCGGCGTCGTCTTCAAGGCTGACCACGTGACACCGTGACGTCACGACAGAGGAGAAACGGGGCTCCAACTCGCGCCGTCGCTCGCGGCGTCGCGGCGGTAAATAAGCAGCTGCGCTTGCCTCTGCTAGACACTGACGAGGTGAGATGCCTCCTGGAGACAGAGCTGCTCGTTGGAATGAGAAGCGAAGGTTGCGGCGTGCTACAGAGACTGTTTCTAGGTGGCTTTGCTACGGCGCAGCGACTACGCGCCCCGCATCGGACGCGGCGAGCGTCGAGCAAAGCAGCGTTCGGCGCGACAACGAAATGTGCGCCTGAGCAAGCGCCGCACGCCTGAGCCGACGCCGACGCCGACGACACCGGCTTTTCTGCGACACGAGCTCCTTAACGCTGTCGCGTTAAAATAAAGGCTAGTATGCTTCGCATCCTGGGCTTAACCTTAGCTAAGCCACAGGCATTTTTTATGCGAAGCATATTACTAGAGCTCAACCTAGCTCCTCAGGCGCGGCGGTGTCGCCTTCAATACCACGTGACACCGTGCCGTCACGACAGAAGAGAAACGGGGCTCCAACTCGCGCCGTCGCTCGCGGCGTTGCCTTCAAGGCTGACCACGTGACACCGTGACGTCACGACAGAGGAGAAACGGGGCTACAACTCGCGCCGTCGCTCGCGGCGTCGCGGCGGTATATAAGCAGCTGCGCTTGCCTCTGCTAGACACTCACGAGGTGAGATGCCTCCTGGAGGCAGAGCTGCTCGTTGGAATGAGAAGCGAAGGTTGCGGCGTGCTACAGAGGCTGTTTCTAGGTGGCTTTGCTACGGCGCAGCGACTACGCGCCCCGCATCGGACGCGGTGAGCGTCGAGCAACGCAGCGTTCGGTGCGACAACGAAATGTGCGCCTGAGCAAGCGCCGCACGCCTGAGCCGACGCCGACGACACCGGCTTTTCTGCGACACGAGCTCCTTAACGCTGTCGCGTTAAAATAAAGGCTAGTATGCTTGGCATCCTGGGCTTAACCTTAGCTAAGCCACAGCCAGTTTTTTTTAGACAATACAGATTTTTTATAAAAAGGCTATAAGCGCAGCGTGGACGTGGCAATGTTCTAGGCGAGTCCCTTAGCAAGGCGGACATCTTTCGTCCCTAATAACGTGAGCTTCAGAAGAATAATTAAGAAAGATGAATTAATTATTTTATTCGTGCCTTAACGGCTGTTGCTTAAATGGTGAATTTGATGGTAGTCACATTTCAATGCACCCTGATTTTTTTTTTATCTAGAAAGTCGTACCTATATAATTCAACAGGTTTATAATCGAATTTAAACGGTAAATCCAGGCAATATTGAAACAGAGCGCCGCGGGAGCGCAGAAGCGGCGGCCTCGCTATCATGCAAGAGCGAAACGCCCCATGGTGACAAGCGCGAGAAAGCTGGAAACCGAACGTCTCGGCCAGTCACGGCAGCTACAGATATACGAGACGCCTTGCCTGGGAAGCGTGTGGGGCTGTGTGTCGGGTCAGGATTTGCCACGGCAGGCCATCATTCAAACTTCGCCCCACACTTCTTTACGGGGTGTTGCCGTATATGTCGCGTAGTGGGACCCGCTCAGTCTCCATATTTCCTCGATTGAGCTTCGCACTTTCATGATGAATACCTGGACTTAGGTGCCATTTTTAAGAAGTTTAAAAGAGGGAACATGACTGTATCGCGTCCTACAAATTTGCCATTTAGACAACTGCCCCCAAGGCACCAATGAAAAAGTTAATTAATGATTATTTTAATAATTAGCCTTCTGAAGCTCACATCATGAGCAGTAAAGTATGTCCGCCTCGCCTAGGAACTCGTATACAAAAACGCCATTTTCGTAACGCTCGTTACTTCTTTTAATAAAATATCTATATTGTAAAAAAAAAGAGAACACCCTGTATTAGTGTTTGGATTAGGATTATGAACGAAAACATTGCTTCTTTGCAAAGCCGTATGAGCTGTTCTTGACACAAGCCTTTTACAGCTTAAACAAGTTTTGTTGATGCTAATGATCGGACTTCTGAGAGGTTCTCCGAAATTCGCTGATGACCAGCGATGGGGAGGGGTGAAAAGAATATAGAGTTACTTCATACGTTCCCGAAGCGAGCATACACAGTGTCTACCGATATTACTTGGCACATCATACTGCATGGACAAGTGAGAGAAAAACGTTTTTTAGTGCATGCTAGAGATGTTTGCCTGTCCATACCCCCATATCATGCTACACCACATTACAGAGGTAGCATATCAAATGACCAGTTCATACATAGTGCACGCGGACACAAGACACACAAGCACACACAGTAGCAACTAACTAGAATGAGGGTCCAGGCCAGTGTCTCTTATAGGAAGGCAAAGGGCGCCTGATTGAACTATACGGTATACATAGGAGTCACTTGCCCGCAATCAACGACCTTGACCAGTGTCTTCACTGACAGTGTTATCTAGCTGTTAGGCGACCACCTCTTTACCACTCCTCCATTTACGAGGCCACTGGTATTTCAACGCAGCTCTGAAATGCCGACTGCATGCGTGTACGTGCAAGGCTCACAAGGTGACAATATTTATTCTTGAGTCTATTTAGTTTTTAGAGATAAATGCATCAAATAGGAATTATTATTATGTAACAGAAGAATTATTTCTGATACCTTTAAGAGGGAGAACTGCAGGGAGTGTACGTTGTGCCAGGAGGCATTTAATTGCCGTATCATGAATGCAAGGCTGTTTGCTCATGTTTTACTCGTAGAAGGTATTTTACTTATCTGAAACAGAACAGCGCGGTTTTCACGGGGACAAGCAGGGAGAAACGACGCGAACGAGCGCTGACTTCAAGTTGCAAGTCAGCGCTCGTCCGTGTCGTTTCTCCCTTCTTGACCCCGTCAAAACTGCGCTGTACTGTTTCAGATATGTCTTACCAACGCGCCCAAACGTCTATTTTAACGAGGTATTTTACACTAGGCCGTACTTCAAATGGCATGCTAAGCCTGCTTAATGTTCTTAACGAATGTGAACTTCTTAAGATTACTACATAGAATTCGAGCGCGCTGTATTTTACTTGCATTTATGTGACGATCCTTTTATGACGTGTCTTGCAGGAATTCGTTTTCAGTCTACGTGAAGTTCTCCTCCGACTCTCAGAAAATTTTTGAGTACCAACCAAAACTCACGGTAAGATTTTGGTGACAGAATAACACCGTCCTCAGTTTTTTATCTGGTTTCCTTACATCGAATTGTAGTTTTTCATGTGCAGGTGAATTCTAAAGTTGACGGTAATTGTTCTAATAGTCGTTTAAAAGGTATCCGCACTCGATATACCAGTGGAAATTAGAAAATAGTTTCCTGAATTGACTGGCTTTAGCCAAATCAGGAATTAACTCGCTTTTTTGGCGACAATGTCTGCAACCAACGTTGCTCTGGTTCGGGTACCCCCGCAGAGTACGCCGGATCTTATAAAGTCTTATATGTCCGTGACAGATAACACTGCGAACATGTGCTGCGTGATTACTATGTATAGAAATTGTATTGATGTGGTCACACTGCTACGCGTTTGTTGCTTGATCAAGAGAGAATAATGTTTCTAAGCAACCGATGAGTTAAAAAAGGCGCGCTGCGCTCTCCGCTGCAGCAGACCATGCAACGAAGTCAGTGATTGGCCACAGGCTGCCGTGTCCTTCCGGTGCTTGGTTGCCGCTGTACAGCAGCAATTCTATCGGCATAACAATTCGCATAAGCAGTTGCCCACCAGATTTGAACCATTGAAGTTAGTATTCCTGCGGTAGGTATTTTGCAGGTAAATGAAGCTAAAGTAAATAAAACGCTCAATTACTTAGTCATTCGGGGCCCCCTTAACAAGGCAAATAAAAAAAAATCATCGGTCAAGGTAATTAGGTTTAAAAGATACCGCCCAAGCACTCCGTACAGATGGTTAACCAACGAAGCCCAAACATGCGGATCTGTTGTTTATCACTAGGCTAATCCCGATGGTTCATTAAACGACGGCTTGGTAGGCTTTCGGATCCTCTGTACGCAGTTGCTGCTTGCTCACGGCTGCACGAGCCTGTTCTTGTGCCCGGGCTGCAGCGTCGGCACGGTGTAGACGAGCTCATTCCCGGTTCTGCTCGCGGCGTCGCTGATCGAAGGCTGCCTGCTCTTCAGGAGTAGGTATGACGCGCGGCCTATTCATTTCGGAGCCGGAGAGAAACTGCGGTGCCGCGCTCGGCTGCGACGGAGAGCAACACGTCACTACTGGCGCAACCAATCGCGCGCCTCTCTTTTTCTTTTTTCTGCCCATGCACATGAGGTTGCGCCAAGGAGTTTTCGGCGCACAGGCGACGGACTGATGGACGGAGACGGACGGCGACGGAGGGAGGAATCCGCATTTATTTTGACCACTAGGGGTTTCCTCAACATGCGCCTGAATGAAGCGAAGCACATCAGCGTATTGCATTTTATCTCCACCACCTGCGACGCGGACTGGAATCGAAACCTACGAAAATGTGTTAATAATGCAACAAAATGCTATCACCACTAATAGTATTGGAACTATCAAACTCTGTGCGGCATTGAATATTATTTTACACAAAGTCGGCGGCCTTTTTCCTCGCTCTTATTGCCGCGATGTCCTACGCGTGTATTGTTCACACAACCGCGGAGCTCGAAGGTACGGACAGAAAAATTGGCTGTAACACAACGAGTGTCTTACCACGCACCCTAGCTCATGTCGCATCGTTGAACACATTCTCAGAAAGGGAATATTGCCCATCCGCCACTACGCCTTGCTACACGGCTTATCACGTACCGCCGTGTGTTTGCTTCCCCATGGTCCTGCGTGGAGCACGAATCTAATGCGTGGAGAACTACGGCACTCTACTTGCGTATTTTTTTCGAAATGTAGTCATCGCGTCAAGCTCCTGGTAGATGCCTGTGCCTCTCCGAGTTTACAGATCTTCGACTAAAACTTTAACAACTGTCAAATTCTCGCCGAGGAAATCCTCAAGGTGAAGTTAGTTTTACTAAAGCAAGGAATAGTCATTCACCGGCAAGTTGCACGAAAGGATTCGTGTTACTCTTAAGTAGACGGCAATTTTTTGTTTTCTTGAGAGTGAGTGATAGGCGAGCATATTTGCGCAGTTGTAGTAGTGGAACAGTTATCTGTAGCGTTTATTTATGTTATATTTTTTGTCGTCTGCGATATAAGAATATACTGTGATGTTACTTTGGTGCTTAACTTTGTCAACTGGTAACATGATGTCTTCTTTTTTCTGGTAAACGGCTTGCATCAGAACCTGCTTTGGCTTATTAACACGCCAGACATGTATTCTGGTATGAATCTAGACGTTTTCGGTGCGTGCTTATTCGCTGTACGAGTCAATAATACTTTGTTTATGAAACTCTGTTAGTTATGGCGGCAAGGAGAGTCTCTTGGTTAACCTTTTTTCACTGTGCGTCCCTTTGCTTCGCAGGTCATCGAAGCGTTTGGTTACATGGGAGGATACATCGGCATGTGGCTAGGGCTGTCTCTGTACTCTGTCATCACCAATGCCGAGCAATGGCTGAGGAGGTTCTTCATTGAGAAAGCTCTGAAAAAGAAGGCGTCTCTAGAAATGTTAGTAGCGTTTTGTTTGCTATAAACTGTTCGTTCGTCATGCTTAGACAACGAACAAATGCAGCGAGATTACTTGAAGATGTCCAAAACAAGGTCTGAGTGAGCTGCATGTTCAATAATTTACGACGCCTTAGCCAAAACGTAATAATAATTGCCGGTCTTCAGGATTTCTAATATAACGTTCTGAATGCTTTGAAATCATGGAGCCTCCTTGAACTCTTCATTCAAGAGTTCATTCAACGCCTCCTGAACTCTTCAAGGCACAATTAAACAAATATTTTCCAAGTTACTTCGTGCGTATATGAAACACATCTTCAATTGCACTTTTTTTCTAAAATATTTTATGTAACAGTACAGGCTTCGATTTATCCCTTCGCAAATACAGTAGACGCTCGTTAAGATGAACCCAGTAACGCCTACTTTTAGGATATGAGAAATAATGTGGGAACATTTGGCGTGCCTCCTGTAGACCTGATGCATTAAAGAAAAGCTCTTACACGAATTGAAAATTTGGTCAAGTCAAACTTCTGCAGCTGCCTCTGACATCTGCTGCTCCGCTGCGGAGGCGACTCTGATAGCTACACGAGAGGCAAATGCTGTTTTGAGGGACATAGACAATTCTGCCAGCGTGAAAGACGACATAGAAACCTGCAGGGCCGATACCATAAAATAATTAAGGAAGTCGTCAGTGGGCGTCTGCGGGGTAATAATTGTGGGGAGGACATTGCTCACGAACCACAAGTACCACTGCTGTTCGCACGTTATACAGTTGGTAATGCCCAAAATACTTGGCTCACTTTTTTTCATCACTATGAGGGACTCTCAAGAATTCTTGAGCAGACTGAGTGAGCATTCGTGTCAGCGCCCAGGTTTGCACAGCGCCGGCAAGTAACACTTACTAAGATAGCTTCAACAAGAGTGCATAAAGCAGCGCCTTGTAGATAGCATGCGAATCCAATGAATGTCTCCCGTTACGTGCATCTACTTATTGACTTTAACGCCGTTTCATTTAATATATTCCGTTTATTATTTGGGTTAACCCAGATAGTGTGTTTTTAGTTATTGTGGATCAATTCTGTTAAAACGAACTGCTAATATCCCGAACACTTTTTTACGGACCCTTCGGCTTGGAATTTTCGGGAGTCTAGTGCATGTAATGACCAGTTGCTATAACTTCTGTACTTGCATTCATGTTGCGACCCACTTTTTCAAGTTTTCGCCAAGTGCACATGTGCTGACGCGCGCTGCAACTGGAAGTCTTTAATGTAATCCAATAGACCTGCGCATGCCACGAGCGCACTTAATCATTTGTAGTGCCGTTGCGTGTTGCGTGCACAGAATGCCCTTTCTTTGAATATGGAGTGCCTTTGTCGGATAGCAACATTGGTGGACAGTGTCAGTAAAGCTGGGCTCACACGACAGAACTTATCGGCGCCCTACACTGCTCACCAAGCGACACGTGCCTGAGCAGTGTACCGAGTCACGTCGCGCTTAACTGCGCCATGGGCTGGTATAGTGTTGCTCGCGGCACAACTCCATGGGACCTTGCATGTCGCGCTTGCATCACCGAAGGCCCCTGCAGTGAGTGCTACCGGAGTGACAGACTCTAGAGCTATGACCAGAGCCATCGTTCTCACACCCCGTGTGCTTCATGCTCTATCGCGGCTACGAATGGAGCAGATACGAGTGTGTTATAAATGTTTTTTGAATTGCATAACTTTTCGAATGAAGTTTTAATTGCAGGAATAAAACGGCATAACAGTCATTACTAGCTCAGGGAATACTTTCAGCGCTTTCATCACTGATTCCCGCGACCTTCTTTGTTTTTCTTTCTTCAGGACCAATACACAACAGCCGCGGATTTTCGCCACAGGTGGCTACACCGCTTGGAGGTGAGTAGGCACGTTACCGAATGGATAAAATTTAAGATACGTCAGTCCATTTTGGGGCAACCATGAGCGTATGCCAACATCTGAAGCGTGCTTTTCTTTAATTTTATATATCTGGCAGAAGGGGAGAAATGCGCCAATTCGGATAAAAGACGATAGACAATACAAGCTGCGTATTTTCGCTTGGCACAATTTTCCACAGGTCACGAGAAGAATATCACAAGCGTGGAACAGCGCACCAAGAAGACATCACATAAATTGGAATATAAGCCAAAACCCCGCCTCTGTCCCCCCTACAAAATAAGTAATACAAAAAACAACAACAACTAAGGTCGCCCCTGGTGTTATGTAGTGGTCTTTAGAAGACTGGGAGTCGTCCTATGATCAAGATGAAATCAGAGAAGTCGACCTATATTCCGGTTGATACGGTACTTCACGGAAGTATTTGCGAACCTGTCTTTGACCTAACTGTTGTAGTCGGTGTCGGCTTTCAGACTGGTGTCTTTAACCTTCTTGAACCTTATGACATATTCCTGAGTGTACAGCCAAAGAAGATACCAAACATCCTTAACAGCAGGCAGGCACAGGAATTGTTCCGTAGTCCTCACTTGCTGGTCAGGAGACAGAATATGTCACACAGTGCTGTGTGCAGGGACGCCTGTGCATATTTTTACCGCTTAGTAGCTGGCTGTAGCATATTGGGAGCCCTCGACGGCCCGCAGCCAAAGCGTACACTCAACGTGAGGCAACGGCTGCAGTTACAACTGGCGCAGAATAAAACATAGCGTGAGCGAATGAAAATATTTGCCATAAAAGGGAAAGAACTCTCGATGTATATGTGTCGAAATGCTGTCACGCACTTCACAGTGCAAGGCATGCGAGGGAAGCTGCTTCGTACACCCGATTGGAGATATTGGCTTCTCCACAATGATGATTGGACAACTAACGAAGTTAGGATTGACAGAGGGCGCGTATGCATATGCTCAGCAAGCAATCTGCACTCGATGCAGTTGGTGCGAAATAGTTTGGCAGCTGCTGCTGCAGAAGGCAAAGGCGTCTGGGTTGATTGCATTTTTCCGTCTTTTCACAGCACAAACTCACGTTCTGGTGATCTGGCAAGCAATCGGAATGTCGCCACCAGCGAGAAGACCTTGTTACAGCCTCGGTACTAACAAGATATTGCAGAAGGCTACAAAATATTGATAAGCATAACGCCTTATTTATTCAAGCAGCTTTCTTTGCACTCTACTACCATCTCCGACTTTTCATGAGGAGTTGATAGCGTTTTTGTTTCATACCTGAGTCGTGTTCTCGACGATTTAGGAGATATTCGTTGTAAGTAGTGTTTTTAGGCAGCATAGCGGTGCTCCTAAACTGGCAGGAACAACTATTCTCGCTTCTGTTCTGCGTCAAGTACTGGCGTCTTAGAATTGTTTCAGGGTATAGCGATATCGTTTAACAACAATAAGCACATTAAATGTAGCTACCCTTCAGACACTTTACTTACTTAATTGCTTGACTTTAAGAAATGCTTTACACTGTTAACTTCATCATGGATTGCAAATTTCAGCTATAAGTTGTATTGGCGTAACATAATGATTATTGTACAGCAGCACAGGCGTCCTACTCATATACAATATTATTCCTATAGCTGTTTACTCGTGGACAGTAAAATGTTGATAACGGGCTCGAAATATATATATATATATATATATATATATATATATATATATATATATATATATATATATATATATATATATATATATATATATATATATGAAGGCTGTGTAGCATAGATTATGCTGCCAATAAAAGCATACATTGCTGCTGTTAATTTCTTTCCTAGAAAGGACTTACGGCCCAAAGCCATTTTTTACTCCTATATTTGTCTATATCTGCTTCATTGGGAGGGCAAAGGGAGAAAATAATTTTCCGAAAAGAGAGTTTTCTTGTCCCCCCCCCCCTCCCCCCATGGTATTCAAAAAAGTCTGAATTTATTATATAGTAAACCATAAGGCGCGATTATTTGATCAATTAAAATATTTATTGCATAATGAGGTCATAATGCCCTCCTCCGGAAGGTAAAGTAGGCGTGCAGGTCAGCTGGTGTTCGAAGGTTGGTGCATTAACTCTATGCATTCGGGCGACGAAAATAAGGATGCCCATTCCGTAGTGTGCATGTCAGCATGGTATGGCAGACGCAAAGGAATTTGGGCACCCAAATGAGTTTGATGCTATTTTTTTTTGCTTGGATCGGCGTTGCTACAAGTCTAAGGCGTCGAACCAACCCATGGGAGCAGGGTACCAGTAAACCCCCAGCAGGCGACTTTCGCCCGCCTCCAATTCTACTCCAGCACACTGTCACCGTGGTCCAACTCCACATACGACCGTTCTGCTGCAGCCACCTGAAACTGTGGTTTGCGAGTTGGGCGGAGGGCATAATTCCAACTTCATGTTTTCATTCTGAGACCACACGCGATGTGAGGCATGTTTTCACGCAGCAACAACAACCACGACAACAACTTTTTGTCATCCCTTCTAATTCCTGCCTTCGGAGTGGGCTCAAGGGTTGGCCAACGTCGTCCGAGCCATCGGGCGATACGCCATACCTAGAGGCTAAATGAAGTGAAAATCGGATTCGTTTCACTTTTTGAGTACGAACTTCCATGCCACATATAATTTTGTTCTGTTTATGCGATTTGTTCGATGTCGAGTAATGCGCAATATCTCCGAAGTCCATTCCTCTGAGTAGCAAGCTCATTGTGCTGTGTTTCCACTGGAAAGAGAATTCTAGCTTTTAGGGATGAGTAATGAGAAAGAGGACAAGCCTGGTAATGTACTCATCCATCAATTTTGAGCGAAATCTGGTGCAAACGTCTCGCTATGTCTCTGCATTGGGGTTTTGGTCCATGGGCAGACCGTAATTAGTTGTTGATTTAACGGAGTGTGAAGATGCTCATCAGGATAGGGCGCCTCATATCCGTGCAGCGTTTTCTAAGGCATACTTCTTTTCTTGGCGTCAAAGAAAGTGCGTCGTGGCTTCATCATTACTTCCACCGCCTTAACGCAAACTGAGTTGGAAAATAATCTCGCCATTGACTGTTCTTTGCAAATGAGAAAGGCGCACCTTTGCAGTGGTCGCTTATGCCAAGGTCTCTTCAGACATAACTTGTCTGTGGCCTCATTCCATAAAAGTTGCTTGCTTCCCTTGACTCGCACTTTCTTTGCCGCCTTCACGCAGTCGTGTTTCAATGGCGGGTTCTTTTGTACCTCTAAATATAAATATGTACAGAACAATTAAATCGAAGCAATTACCAACTAGGCCAGCAAGTTCTTCGATGGAATCACACTCCCCACGGAACTATAACCGATGTATTCCACATAGAGTTGCACTCATCGAGCCGCATTTAAAACAGCGTACTATCGATAGATTGTGCTACAACACCACTCCAGGCTCCAGGTAAGTTTTTGAGGTCGAGTGAAAGTGTAGTGATTATCGTTGGTCCCAATGCAGAGGAGGCACGCTATAAGCAGGAAAGATTGGCCTCACTACAGGCAAATGCGGCGAGCAAAAAACTGCAGAATGTGGCAGGTAGCTACTAATTCTTATGTAAGGTTTTGATCTCAAATGGTACAGAATGCTTCTTCAGATATAACTAGTGAACCATATGAAGCCAACCGATAATGAAAATGAAGTCAGGCGAAGCAGGGGAAATATACACGGTTACAATGGAACTGCCACATTCATTATAAGTAAGGGTTAATTTTGGTATAGCTTTCATGTTACATAAAAAGTAAATGAAAGCGGAAAACTAGACAATTTGATGCCGCAGGTGATCGCTAATTTCGCCAAAGCCTCCGCAGGGTGCGTGTGGTGGTCTACGAATTGGTCTAGGGCAACAGCTGTGGCCCCGTTAGCTCTCATGGGAAAGTCATGTATATATAACCTAGCCTTGAGTGTGTTAGCCGGTGTATATTCAGTCATCCATTCGGGCTGAGCCATCGCTGCTGCTTGCTAGTTGAAAACCACGCACACCTGCTTTACAGTGCAGTACGCTATAATACGTATACGTATGGATAAGCTCTTGGCGCACGTCGCGTGTGTGCCATGCACTCTTGGCCAGACGAACTCGAACCGAGAAGCCAGCCGTCGCACATGTAATCCGGAGCTGGCCGGCTGCTCTGCCACACCAGGCAAGCGCATGCGATTCGGTATCTACAGGCGGGGACGACATACTGTGGAACACGGGAGCACGCGTGCAAGGCTCCTTATGTTGAGATTGTCGCTGACGTCGCTCCTGGCTTATCAGCATGCAAGTTTCCAAACTGTCGACAGTCACTGCAAGGCGCGCGCTCGTCGAATCAACGGGGTGCCTTGTTGCCTTTTACGCAGTTGAGTACTGATAAACAGATGTCATTGCTTTTCACGACGCAGGTTTGGTGGCAGGAAAGTAGGGAGACCACAAACAATGGAGGCGTACGAAAACAAAGTTCCCAATAGTGGTTTAGAAAGTTTGATGTGTTTACGAAAAAGAAAGGTTAGGCACAATAATACCAAGAGCTTTGCGGCGCAACCCACCGCCTCCTTTCAGACGGGACACTCATAGCATCCATCCATGCATCCCTCCAAGCATGCATCTCAGACGTAGTGCGCTAGTGCGCGCCAGTCTCGACACGAGCTGCCGGCCATCAGATGTCGCTGGCGGGCATTCTGTGACGGCTGTCACGCACGTATTGTCACGCACTGCCATGGTCCGAAATGTTGTCTCCGTATATACGGGCAGCGCAACCGATGTTTTCGATAATATGTGCCGCGTGCGTCGCATCATCTTCGACTGGTCGTATGAGTGCGCTCGGAAGAAGCCCCGCACGCTCCGCTGGCCGTTATAGACGCCGCCTATTGTACTTGGCTGCCTCTTCCTGTGTGTCCTCACAGCGTGGAAAGCAGAGCGGCTGAGGAGTGATTGGCCACATGTGCGCCTTCCTTTGTAACTTAATGTGGCGGCGGCTATGTGTGATGGTAGGGATATCGGCTCTTCGAATTTGTCTGGAACGCTGCAGGCAAAAGTTTCCGCGGTCTTTCTTGCCTACTGTCAAGCTGTTGTGGACGTGCCTGCCTATCACTCTGCTTCATCTTCGTGCGTATCAATGGCGATAGCAGCGGCAACATCGACGATTACAGCAGCAGTGATCGCAAGGACGCAGAAAGGCCTAGATGCGATGTCGGAGTGACGGGAAGTGAGCACATACCGTAGATGACGGTACATCTGGTAAGAGCTGTTTAACGTAGTGCCGTTATTGATTGTATTTTTCTACGCCACGTACATTCCTGCGCGCTTGTTAGGAGCGCATCGTGTTTTTGTGCTTGTCGTATATAACGGCGACAGTGGCGTGGTTCGACTGCACTCGCACATCACACGCCGTGTACGATGCCCAGCGAGTCGTTTATAATGCGATGTGTGTTGCTGCCGAAACATTGCGCGTTGCCAACAGCAAGTAAATTTCATATCACTGCACGGACATTTCGTGCAGCGCACAGAAAAAAAAAAATGTTTCGGGAGTAAACACCAATCCTGAAATGCTGCATTTGGGTTTGTGCCGTTCTTAAGTTTCAAGAGTGAGGAATCAAGTATCGCTGTTATGGTTATACTTTAGGCAGTGTTAACGTTTGGATTATCCTACTTACGTTCTCATGCGTGCCAGCAGGTTAGAGAAGTGCGCGAAGTGATGACAGTTAGCTATTACAAACGCAGGAATTAATTTGGAACTGAAGTCATCTGGAAATGTCGAAGCTGGAGTCATCTGCATTTCGTGACGTCATGACACAGAGCAAAATGTGCCGTCGCCGTGTATCAGTAAGGCTGGGCATCATGGCGGTTTTCATAAAAATATTAAGAAACAAGAGCGCTTCGCACGTTTCCCCTGACCGGCTTGCGTGTTGCAGCGACAGTGATCGCAGGGCAAGAGCGAGTCAGTGAACCACAACATACCTACCATTCATAACCTAGATACCAAAACTGAACTTGATTCGTAGAAACGAGTGATGATATGGAGTATGATATTGACACGTGTATTTATATTTATCGGGCGACCAGGTTTCACCGCCTAACAAATCTTATCGCACAGCGCGGGACGCGCATGCATGTATCCGAAGTTTCTGGAAAGTTATCGATGCTTCTATCCGCAGTCTGTTGTTGCCGAACCTTGTGTTATCTGATTTATTCGCCTGACGCGAAAGATGTAGAACTTTATGGAAGGCACGCGGGTCCCAACGATTAGTCTGGAACATTCGACGATTGTGTATAAAAGCCGACGCGCTTGAACCGCAGATCAGATTTTTCGACGATCGCCGACCGTGTTCGCCGCTATCGTTGTGCTATAAGTGTAGCCTGTTTTGTGGGCACAGGTTCGCCCAATAAAAGTTAGTTTTGTCTATCACAGTATTGCTACTGTGTTCTTCACGTCACCACCACGTGACATCTGGTGGAGGTGCTTTTGGTCCATGTACCGGACGCCACCGACAAGCCGTGATCCAAGCCCGGAACGCAAAGACAACACCAACGCAGTCCCGGACCATCGAGCAAGCGGCCGTCTTCAACAACTGCGCCCGGAGCACGGACTTTTGCCCGAGACGACCAGAAAGATTGCCACCAAGTCCACCCCAATGGCAGCCCCAGCATCCCCCATCGTGCTGCAGCAGCCCAGGGAGCCCCCCACGTTCCGCGGTTCAACATTCGAGGACCCGGAAACCTGGCTCGAGACGTACGAGAGGGTCGCTGCATTTAACAGCTGGAACAGCGACGACAAACTGCGACATGTCTTCTTCGCATTGGAAGACGCTGCCAGGACGTGGTTCGAGAACAGAGAAGCCACGTTAACGACCTGGGACCTTTTCCGAAGCGGCTTCCTGCAGACATTCACAAGCGTCGTACGACGAGAACGAGCCCAAGCACTACTGGAAACCCGAGTGCAGCTGCCCAACGAGACCACCACGATTTTTACAGAAGAAATGCGCCGCCTATTCCGCCACGCCGACCCGGAAATGTCCGAGGAAAAGAAAGTCCGGCTACTAATGCGTGGTGTTAAGGAGGAACTTTTCGCCGGTATGGTACGAAACCCACCGAAGACTGTCGACGAGTTTCTTCGCGAGGCCACTAGCATCGAGAAGACACTCGAGATGCGAAACCGGCAATTCGACCGCCGCACCAACGCTACAAACTATGCCGGAGTTCAATCACTGGCCTCCGAAGACCTGCGCGAGGCTATCAGGGCAGTCGTACGAGAGGAGCTTCAGAAGATCTTCCCTTCGTCGCAGCCTCAAGTGGCCTCGATCGCTGACATCGTCAAAGATGAGGTTCAGCGGTCGCTTGGAGTTCCGGAGGTGCAACCTCAATTACCGCAACCCCAACCCGAAGCGATGACCTACGCCGCCGTCGTACGCCGTCAAGGCCCTCCTCAGCGACCGCGCCAGGGCCCTGTAACGCCGCAATTCCGTCGACCGCCGCCGCCGACAGCGCGCCCACCCGTCGCCCAGCGGAACTACCCGAGGAAGACCGACGTTTGGCGCGCTCCTGACCACCGCCCGCTCTGCTACCACTGCGGGGAAGCGGGTCACGTCTACCGACGATGTCCATACCGGGAAATG
Source organism: Dermacentor albipictus (assembly GCF_038994185.2). Taxonomy (NCBI): domain Eukaryota; kingdom Metazoa; phylum Arthropoda; class Arachnida; order Ixodida; family Ixodidae; genus Dermacentor; species Dermacentor albipictus. The sequence continues at coordinate 164,074,367 of NC_091824.1, read as the reverse complement.
GGACTGCGAGGTTTCGCCGTCAACGCTCCGCGCCCGCAGCAAGGTGAACGCCCTCGCGATATCGCTGACTACCTCGCGGCTACTCAGTGGAGCTCTCGACGACCGTCGCGTTCACCATCACCAGGCCGCTACCTGTCGCCGCAGCGCCGACCATACACTGGCCCAGCTCGGGGCCGGTCAGCGAGCCCATATCCGGAAAACTAAAAGCAGCAACCAATGGAGGTGCGGTTGCTGTCCGTCGAACTGTCGAAGATCCTCCGCCGCCGACGAAGACGCCGAAGAAACTACCTCGACGACATAACGACACGCCGCCGTCCCGACGAAGTCTGGAAGGAAAGAATGCGACGACGAAAGACGACCTGACGACGTCACATACCAGCCACAAGTCAACGCGACGCAGTCGTGATCCGACGCCAAGACCGAACTGTAATGCAAGACAAAGAGCCACCGACCTCGACGTGCTTCTCGACGGCCACGCAGTCACTGCCTTAGTCGACACAGGGGCTGATTACTCCGTCATGAGTGGACACATCGCCGCCCAGTTGAAGAAAGTTAAGACTACGTGGGAAGGCCCTCAAATTCGTACCGCCGGAGGACACCTCATAACGCCGACTGGACTGTGCACGGCAAGAATTACCATTCACGACCGGACTTACCCTGTCACCTTCGTTATCCTCCAACAGTGTTCACGAGACGTCATTCTCGGCATGGACTTCCTCAACCAACACGGCGCAGTCATCGACCTGAAGTCGAAGTCAATAACTCTGTCGGAAGACCATGCGATACCGTCGGAGAACCCTCGTACTCACCACGCCTTGAGTGTGCTCGAAGATCAAGTGAGCATCCCGCCTCGCTCCAGCATTGTTATTTCGGTCGGCACCGAAACACCCGCTGACGTAGAAGGTGTCATCGAAGGCGACCAACGTCTACTGCTAGACCGTGAAATTTGCGTCGCAAGAGGGATCGCTCGACTGCACGGAGGAAACACGAAAGTGTTGCTGACAAACTTCAGCCAGGAGTTCAAGCGCATCAACAAGGGCACGACGATCGCATACATCGAGGAAATTCTGGAAAACAGCAATGCGCTTGTCCTCTCGGAATCCGCCGCATCTACCCCGACGACCATGTTTGCCGAACCAGACTACGACATTAATCCAAGTCTCCCCGTGATTAAGCAACAGCAGCTCAGAAGTCTGCTCCGGCGATACAAAGGCTGCTTTTCGATGTCATCGATGATTCGACAAACACCAGTCGCCAAGCATCGCATAATCACCGAGGAGTACGCTCGACCACTTCGCCAGAGCCCTTACCGAGTTTCCCCGCGAGAACGTGAAGCTATAAGAGAACAAGTCGATGAAATGCTGCGCGACGACATCATCCAGCCGTCGAAAAGCCCGTGGGCATCTCCTGTTGTGCTGGTGAAGAAAAAGGACGGAACCCTTCGTTTCTGCGTCGATTATCGTCGTCTGAACAAGATCACGAAGAAGGACGTATACCCTCTCCCACGGATAGACGACGCATTGGATCGGCTCTGCAACGCTAAATACTTCTCCTCGATGGACCTCAAGTCTGGCTATTGGCAAATAGAAGTCGACGAAAGAGATCGTGAAAAGACCGCCTTCATCACCCCAGACGGCCTCTACGAGTTCAAGGTTATGCCATGTGGACTGTGCTCGGCGCCTGCAACGTTCCAGCGCGTGATGGACACGGTTTTAGCAGGATTGAAGTGGCAGACCTGTCTCGTTTACTTGGATGACGTCGTTGTATTCGCCGAAAGTTTTGACGATCACCTTAGGCGGCTTGCCACAGTACTAGCGGCCATCAAGTCATCAGGGCTCACTCTGAAGCCAGAAAAATGCCGCTTCGCTTACGATGAGCTTCTATTTCTAGGCCACGTCATCAGCAAATCCGGAGTACGCCCCGACCCGCAGAAAACAGCTGCCATTGCAAAGTTCCCGCAGCCCACCGACAAGAAGGCAGTGCGTAGATTTCTTGGCATGTGTGCCTACTACAGGCGATTTGTCAAGGATTTTTCACGCATCGCTGAGCCGCTGACACAGCTAACTAAATGTGACGTCGAGTTCAAGTGGGAAACGCCACAGGCCGACGCATTTAAAGAACTCAAACGACGCATGCAGTCGCCGCCCGTACTTGCGCACTTCGACGAGCACGCCGATACCGAAATACACACTGATGCCAGTAGCCTAGGCCTCGGTGCCGTCCTAGTCCAGAGAAAAGATGGACATGAACGCGTGATAGCTTACGCTAGCCGATCATTGTCAAAAGCAGAAGGCAATTATTCTACAACCGAAAAGGAATGCCTCGCCATCGTTTGGGCCACAGCGAAATTTCGCCCTTACCTATATGGCAGGCCATTCAAGGTGGTCAGCGATCATCACGCGTTGTGTTGGCTAGCCAACCTAAAAGACCCTTCAGGACGGCTGGCACGGTGGAGTCTCAGGCTACAAGAATACGACATCACTGTAACCTACAAGTCCGGAAGAAAACACTCAGATGCCGATTGCCTATCCCGCGCCCCCATTGACCCGCCGCCGCAAGATGACGAGGATGACGACGCCTTCCTTGGAATAATAAGCGCGGAAGACTTCGCCGAACAGCAACGAGGTGACTTGGAGCTAAAAGCCCTAATCGAGCATTTGGAAGGGCACACCGACGTTGTCCCAAGGGCATTTAAGCGTGGATTATCTTCGTTCACGCTTCAAAACAACCTACTCGTGAAGAAGAACTTCTCACCAGTCCGCGCCAACTACCTTCTTGTTGTTCCGTCGGCGCTACGTCCAGAAGTACTGCACGCCCTACATGACGATCCGACCGCTGGGCACCTCGGTTTCTCCCGGACGCTATCCAGGATACAAGAAAAGTATTAGTGGCCGCGCCTAACCGCCGATGTCGCCCGTTACGTCAAGACATGCCGCGACTGTCAGCGACGCAAGACACCGCCGACAAGGCCAGCCGGATTACTACAGCCAATCAAGCCTCCTTGCCGACCATTCCAGCAGATCGGGATGGACTTGCTGGGACCCTTTCCGACGTCAACAACCGGAAATAAGTGGATCGTCGTGGCGACGGACTACCTCACCCGCTTCGCTGAAACTAAAGCACTGCCGAAAGGTAGCGCAGCCGAAGTGGCGAAATTCTTTGTCGAAAACATCCTGCTGCGACATGGCGCCCCAGAAGTCCTCATCACCGACAGAGGAACGGCCTTTACAGCGGAGCTCACTCAAGCCATTGTGAACTACAGTCAGACAAGGCACAGGAGGACAACGGCCTACCACCCGCAGACGAATGGTCTTACGGAGCGGCTGAATAAGACCCTCGCCGACATGCTAGCGATGTACGTCGACGGCGAACACAAGACGTGGGATGCCGTCCTGCCATACGTAACATTCGCTTACAACACGGCGGTGCAAGAAACAACACAGATCACGCCGTTTAAGCTGGTTTACGGCAGGAATCCGACGACGACGCTCGACGCCATGCTGCCCCACGTCACTGACGAGGAAAATCTCGACGTCGCTAGCTATCTCCAGCGCGCCGAAGAAGCCCGACAGCTCGCCCGCCTGCGGATCAAGAACCAGCAGAGGACCGACAGCCGACACTACAACCTCCGACGACGCTTTGTCGAGTACCAGCCCGGTGACCGTGTTTGGGTTTGGACCCCTATACGCCGACGAGGACTGAGCGAGAAGCTTTTGCGTCGCTATTTTGGACCATACAAGATCATCCGACGTATCGGTGCACTGGACTACGAGGTCGTGCCAGACGGCATTTCGCTGTCACAGCGGCGCCGCTCACGACCTGAAATTGTCCACGTTGTGCGGCTCAAGCCGTACCACCAGCGTTGACGAACTTTGGGACTTCGCGTAACTGACCTTTGGACTTTATTTCTTTTCGTTGTTTTGTTACTTATGTTTAATAAGTGTCCCTTTGTGTTTCGCTCTCTTTGTAGCATCGGGACGATGCTTTTTAAGAGGGGGGTATTGACACGTGTATTTGTATTTATCGGGCGACCAGGTTTCACCGCCTAACAAATCTTATCGCACAGCGCGGGACGCGCATGCATGTATCCGAAGTTTCTGGAAAGTTATCGATGCTTCTATCCGCAGTCTGTTGTTGCCGTACCTTGTGTGATCTGATTTATTCGCCTGACGCGAAAGATGTAGAACTTTATGGAAGGCACGCGGGTCCCAACGATTAGTCTGGAACATTCGACGATTGTGTATAAAAGCCGACGCGCTTGAACCGCAGATCAGATTTTTCGACGATCGCCGACCGTGTTCGCCGCTATCGTTGTGCTATAAGTGTAGCCTGTTTTGTGGGCACAGGTTCGCCCAATAAAAGTTAGTTTTGTCTATCACAGTATTGCTACTGTGTTCTTCACGTCACCACCACGTGACAATATTTAAGGCTCTGCGGTGGTTGCCAATATTCTTTTGAAGGGTTTAGAGTGTTCAGGTCATCAGTTAATGCAAAAAATAAAGAGAAAAAGAAAAAGAAAAGGCGCTTAGAAAATGTCATATCTGTTCTGCTTTAAGATTTGTTTCTTGTTCTGTCTCCTGAGCTGCGGATTGCGTTTTTTTTATGTGGGAGATGCCAGTTTGGGAAGTTTCCGCTAAGATGCACCTGTACTGGGTGTTTGCTCAAGTCTCCACTCTCAGGAAAACAAGTTAATTAGTACCACAGTGTCCCGCAATGGATATAAGCCGTTTTTTGCTGTCCCTTCTTTGTTCCGAAAGTGCAGTTTGTGCGAGTTAAATGGGTTTCAGAGCTGCTTTGCGGAACAAACGATATTTGTGTCGTATGGCGTGACGAACTATAGCTACATACAGATCACTGCGCATCTTTTTATGGGGTAATTACGGGAGCAGTGATTCAGAAATTGGGGAAGGGGAGTTGGCGCTTGCATTTCAGTGATCGTAATTGGAACGGCCACTGTTATGTTTTGTTCTAGTGTCATTTAACTTGAAAAGAGGTTTAGCATCCCAAAGTTACCCAGGATCTATTAGAGACGCCGCATTAGAGCGCTCCCGACTCATTTTCCTCGTCCGGCATTCCTTAGCTTACACCCGTACACTAGTGATGCTTTTGAGTTACATCGCCACTAGAATGCGGCCGCTGTGGCGAGTAATTGAAACCCGAAACCACGTGCTCAGCCAACGCCTCTTAGATAGCAGGCCTGTACACTCTGCTGTATGACATCATGCTATTTGGATCGAAATCTCCACTGTCAAGCCTGGCGTGACGACAGCAGTGACGGCAAAATCACTGCGGCTTACTTCGAGGCATCCCCATTAGATTATATGGCAGTCGGGCAAGGTAGTATGACGCAATGGGTCGAAGTGTACAGGCCTCGTGCTATCCAGGAGGCGTTGGATCAGCAGCGCAACGCCACAGTCGCTGGGCTACTGCGGCGGGTTGCTCGTCAACAGGTGATGCGCCCATTGAAGCCTCCCGACCGCCGACTATTTTTCATGGTCGATGACGCCACCAAGGCACGCGTTTTCTCTACCAGCTGGATAGATCTGTTTCTTCCCCACTGTTTAAATGGTGTTACTTTCGAGCAACGCTCTCCGCCGGCTCAGTTTGCTGAACGCTTCCTTTCCTCCAGAAGCGTATATCGTCCGCCGCTTCTGTACAGTGGGGCCATCTATTGCAGAGCGCGTTGACTGCCGCTGAAAAAGCTTGGCGAATCGGCCTCTTCGGGGAGCGCGAGCCCTGTCTGTTTCGGCATCAAGTAAGCGAATAGTGTCAGGACGCGAACCGCTCATTATACGCCACAAAAACTGGAAATGAACCCTCCCTTCCTCTCGGAAATTGACGACTGATAAAGCTGGCATTCTCGCATAGCTGATGTTACATTAAACTAGATAATATGCGGGCATTTGTTAGATATAGGGGGGAGGAGGGGGGGGGGGTCGTCGGAAGGGGTAGATAGATTTTGCGTTAATGATAGCGCGTTTACGTTTTCAGCACATGGTCAACAAGAACAACATGGCCTTTAGTCTCTGTCTCCGCAGGAAATACCCTGAAATAAAGCGATTTTGATTTGATTTGATTTGAAGAGGAATATTCACTAACCTTATTTAAATAAGCGAACTTCTTAAAGGACAACATGGCGGCTTTTTATCCTTTTCTGAAATGCGCTGAAAAGATGTCTTATTCCCGAAAAATCATATCCTGATCGCATATATTAAATTAAAGAGATCTCTAGTTACTGATAGCTTAAGGGACCAGTCGTTGAGTAGTCACTTATCGTATTTGTATAATTTTGGATGTTTTAAATGGCCTGTCTCTGTTTCTCCGACAAAGAAGAAAGTTGCATGCGATCTGAATGTTAAGAGCACTTAGGGTGCGGATTCCGTTCAGGCGTTTATGCCAAATATTTCAGCTCTTATATTAGCAGGAATACCTCGTGTAGCGGCAGCAGTGGTTGCAATGTATAGCGACTTATCGTACGATGCGACCTCGAATCAACAGGGCGGAAGGACAGAAAGAACGCACGTGATGACCGCTGCGCAGTTTGTCCATGTTTATTTAGACTGAGAACTCACTCCCGTTCATAGACGACCACACGCACTTGTGTGTCAACGTTTACTGTGACAGGTGGAGCAACGACCCAAAGACCATTTCTGGCGTCGACGATGCCAAAAGCTGTTGCATTTTCGACGTCTGTCGTGTGTCTGGATGGCATGACTATATACACCAAAGTTACAGAAAGTCGTGAGCGATGGCAATTCACAAAAGTCACACTGAAGCCGTATTCTGCCCTCATGTCGCTGGATTTTTTGGGGGGCTCACTGCGTCTCTCACACCCATATGTGCAAAAATGGAATTGTGCAAGTTTTTCTTTTTCAAATAACTTTATTCAAGCACCAGAAGAGACAATACAACAGTCACAACAATGATGCTGTGGGGTGAAAGCAAAAAGCCATCAAGGCCTGACGAAGGCTTTCACACCATTTGACACTTGGCAAACAGGAACATGTAATCATGAGTATTTATACAATGGCAAAACATGTCTGAGTATTGTATCGATTGCATTCTCGATTTGTACCCGTGGGATTCGGGAGAAGACATGATGCATGCGTTGCTGAAGAAAAACAAGAAATTACGCGATAAGATGGCCACTATATATGCAACCAAACTTCGCCTTTATGCATTGCATATACTTGGACAATCGTCTGTTTCTGGTCGTCAAAGGAAAGAACTTATTGCCTTTAAAAAAAAGACAGAAACTTGAGTACCTCGGACATGTGTAAAAAGTGTTAATGTATCTTCCGCGTTTACCTACTTGATTATTGACCCATAGATATTTTAGGAATTTGTCGATGTGGTATGGCTGGTGGTTTGACTCGTTTCTTTTTTTTTTTGGACAAATGAAACTGAGTAGCCGGAATCCTGCTGCATCTAACCTCCTCACTGCACACCAAACTCACAACGCTTAAGCCTACCTACCTGTGTATAAACACATTTGTTTTATTGTGTGACCGGCGTTGAGTTTTGGCAAAATGTCAAACAATTACAGCTACTGCGTAAGTCGTAACCTAAGATCTTATTAACAACTACGAATTATAACTACCAATAAAGAAAGGAGAATATAGACAAATTACGTCATTCATTTATGTGAATGTGATACGACTCGCAATGGTAAGGTGGAGGACCAAGAAAAAAAAATGCGATGGACTTTACAACGTTTTTCGGAAATCCCCAGTGGAGTGGAGGCTCCGTCTCGTCAAATCTCAACACGGCGTCTCATACAGTTATATTCTCAGCGAAAGTGGCGTGGGACTTACTATAACTTCCGGCAAAATTTACTGGAGGGAATTCGGCGGAATAATGGGTGGTACATTGATTTGCCTAAACCTAGTTCCTTTGGCTTCGCACGACCTTGCGACTTGTAAAATCCATCATGTTGAACAAACTATTGCGTCTTAAATTCAACAATTCGTAATGAGCATACACGTGCAAAGAGTCTTACTGCCTTCGTGCGTCAAAAAAAAAAAACAAACAAACAAATAGACGCTATATTGTGAAAACTTGTGGCAATAAATGTCGTTAAAGCGTAGTAAATAAAGCAACAAGAATGTCTGAAGCCACATGCACGAAAATTAGCTTATGCTGTCCGTAATTTTCACGGTATAGTTGAACAATCATAGTGTAAGAGCTCCCTCAAGTAATTTCAGTAGGAAACTCCGTGGCGTGGGATCCAGCTGCACTTCAGGTCGTAGTATACACGCACTGCAGTCGTGCTTTCGTGGGTCGATGAAGCGAAGCAATGTGGGCTCACGATAACTAATGTCACTCATCGCTCGTACGACAGGAGGCTCACTTTCTACAGCATTGCGCACGTTAAAGAGCAGGTAAGGTGAGGTAATGAAATTCTTTTGACTTGCTAGAAAAAGAAGTTGCCTGCTTCTGGGCCCTTTCACTTTCATCACTCAATGCCTTAGAAAGGACAGAACGCAGAACTGCAGTGCACGGTATTAAATTTAGGTCGACACGAAGCCAACGAACCAACGAAAAGGAAGGTGGCATAGTGGGCGGAATTCGGACGGACTTGTTCACTTTTAGAAATGTCCAATCACAATCCTTCGCTTACTTTATTAGTCTTGTGGCATGTTCTTTCTTTCTTTCTTTCTTTCTTTCTTTCTTTCTTTCTTTCTTTCTTTCTTTCTTTCTTTCTTTCTTTCTTTCTTTCTTTCTTTCTTTCTTTCTTTCTTTCTCCCCTGGTGGTAAAAGTTAATCGGGAGTCCCTACTACGGCGTGCCTCGTAATCAGATCGCGGTTTGGGCACGTAAGACACCAAAATTTAATTGTTTCTTTCTTTCGTATTATTAGCCAGACGTTAGCCATTGGTAACCTTGACGAGGTCCCTTGAATAACATAAACAGTCAAGTGCCATCCCCAGTTTTACGAATTATCGACCAACAAGATGCGGCAACTCCAGGAAGAAAGAAGGATGTCGGGGTGTAGAGACGTCTGCAAGCAGACGAAAGATAGAAAAATGAAGTTGTGTGTGTGTGTATGTGCATTTGTGATTGTATGTGCGCACGTTCGTGCGTGCGTGCGTGCATCGAGGGGGTGGCGTGGCGGGTAGGTGCATACTGCCCCTCCGGCTGCTATGTGGCCGGATGGCGGCTTTAGTTTCACCCTCAGATCACCCCTACCGCTCTTTCATATTTTTTCTTTCTTCTCCCACGATGGTGGGTTCCATCACTCCGTTCGCTTCTTCCCCTTCTCCCCTTTTTTCTTTTTCCGATCAATGAAGCACGCAGCTATCTATTGTGTTGTGCTTTTCCCTTACTTTCTGTGCCTTTCTATTTTGCCCCAATGATGTCCTGTAGCGAAATCTCGGCAGCGCCGTTTCGTCCGTCTGTATATACGGGCAGGCCGGCACGTCCGCCGAGTTTTTATCGGCTAGCGCTTCAGTGAACGTTTATCGAGGCACCGGCACAATTTTACACCATTTTCGCGAACTGGCTTCCAAGGCGAACCTAGAAAGGAAGGAAACGGGTGACCCGAGATTTCTGTTTACCTTGAGTGGCCGGGTTTCGCCTTTCACGGGAAAGCCGGGGACCTAGCTGGAAGTGTCCTGTCCATATAATTTTTTTTATTTTGTCTGAGACACGTCTTAAAAGAGCACTTAAAGTAAAGAAGTAGCATGAAATGAAGAAGACAAAAGAAAAACATTCTGCTGCAATGAAAGCGACTGTTCTCCCAAACCCAGCAGCAATTCTTCATTTCTATACTAAGAGACGTGAAGAAGAAGCCACCGAATCCTTCCTCGTCATTGTGTCTTCATCTTTATGATGTATTAAGAGAGAGAGAGACAGAGAGAGAGAGATAAATGAGATTCAGCAACATGGTTGCCCGGCACCCACATTCTCCTTTTTTTCATAGGCAACTTAAGCTTTCCGAAAATAACATGGTCAGGCCTGTATCCAGTATGTACAGATGCCTCAGAATGTACCTCAGGTTTTGTAACATATGTGCTGACTTTAGCATTCCACAATTAGCAATTAAACCTACTCGAACTACGGCTTCAAGTGCTTACGTACCCGATCTTGTTCTCGCAACTGCCCCCGACCTTGTTCGTTCCTCGACGATACTTACCTGGCTTAAGGGACAATTCCTTCGTCAATTTCACAGTTGAGCATGTTGCCAGGAAACCTCGTATCAGGGCTTACGGTAAAGAGGATTACACGGCCATTAACAGCGAATTAGCACTATCTCTTGATGGTCATATACCTAGTTTCTCTATAATGAAGCAATCGAACTTAATTGGTTAATTTTTAAGGAGCAGGTTGCCTATTTAATTAATCAGTATGTGCTGCGCTGAATTATTCTTCGTTAACATCGCTCCGCCTGATTCAACGTTTCCTTTAAGCATTTTCTAAACAATTAGAGAGAAAAAAAAGAAAGTTTTTACTCAAGCTAAGTGCTTTGACAGGCTAGAATCCTGGTGGAAGTTTCAAGACATACCCTCAGAATATAAAAACACGATAAAAAAATGCAAAGGACGCCTTTTTCAATAACATACTGCCTTCACTTTTAATAAACAACCTTAAATGTTCGGGAACATTTTTCGTGGCTTCAAAGATAACTCTATCCTTGATGAATACTGATGGCGCGCCTGTTCCTAAATCTGAATGTTGTGCTTTATTAAACGAAACGGTCATTAGGTCATTTTACATGCTTCTATTGCTAATTGTTCAGAATTTCGTTTGCCTAATTATCCGCCTGTGGATCCTCTGTTAGTTGACTCACTTGGTGTGTTGCACTTAATTAAGAACTTGAAGGTTTCTTCATCCTGGGGACCAGATAAAATCAGTTCGAAGTAAAAAAAGAACACTGACATTGTACTGTTCTATTATATCAAGACATTTCTCACGCTCTCTAGCCTGTGACCACTTACACAGCAATTTCATGGTGAGAAAGGTGGTGCCGCTGTTTAATTCCAGTGACTCCACATCTTCCCTCAACTATAAACATATATTATTAACTAGTATTTTGTGTAAGCTATTTTAACACATCATTTTTTCAAACCTAGTTAAATTTTTGGAAGTCAACTCATTTTTCACGCCAAGTCGCCATGTTTGTCTGAAAATCATTTTCTTGTCAAGCTCAGGCCATTTGTTTTACTAATGATATCTTCTCCATTTGTTGATAATGGATACGTCATCGATTGCATAATTCTTGTTTTTTCCAAAGCGTTCTACCTTGTCTGTCACCAACTACCTTATTTTCAACTATGTAAATGAAGCGTCGGCCCTAATACTTTAGCTTGGATTGAAAGCTTTCTCGCTAACAAGTTACAATACGTAACCGCTAACTACTGATTCATCTCTTTGTTAAGTTCACTCAAGCGTTCCGCAGCGGTCTCTTCTCTGTCCTCTTCTCTTTTTAATTTTTGTTAACGACTTGCCTAATGTTGTGCAATCGCCTGTTAGGTTATATACTAATCAATGTGTAATTTGCCGTGTAATAACTTTTGAATCGGAAATCTCTGTACTCCAGCCTGACCTTAAAGTGATAACTAACCGGTGCGACGTCTGGCAAATGCGTTGCATGCCTAAAAAATGCAAATCTAGGAAAATATCTCGGAAAGCACTTCCATCTAATCCTCCTTTTCATAACGTTGGTGGTCATGTGCTACATGAAGCAATCTTTAAATATCTGGGAGTGAACATAACCGCTAATGTTTCCTGGCAAACTGACAATAATCATGTAGTCAATAACGCTAATAGAATGTTAGGCTACTTAAGTGGCAACTTTTCGAAAGAACCATTATCACTAAAGCTAATGCTTTATAAACACCTTGTACGTTCTGAGTTGCGTATGAGTTGCATGTGAGTTCTGAGTTGCACGAATATGCATGTGAGTTGTGGGATCCAAGTCACTGGTACCTTAATAATCAAATTGAATATTTGCAGAACGGTAATGCGCGGTTCATTTTATGTGACTATTCTTGACTTTCGTGTGGGGTTTATGGAAGCATCCTTACACTTTCCTAACCTTCTCTTGCGCAGCAAAACGGTTATTGCATGAAATCTCCCATAATGAAGGACTGAGAGATGAACTACTAAGTTCGCCATCATATATGTTTCGTCATGGTACAGACCGAACCAAGAATGTAGGCGTTCCTTTCTGTAAAACTAGCTTGTTTATTACTCTTTCATTCCGAAGACAGTGACTGAATGGAAGCAGCAGCCGACCTTCATCGTCTGCGGGATTATTATTTTTCGATGACTATTGTACTTTGTGACTACTTCATCATGTAAAAATGTACTTAGGTCTTTCCTAACCGCTTCCTTCTGTAACGTCTTCGGACTTTGAAAATAAATAAATAAATAAATAAATAAATAAATAAATAAATAAATAAATAAATAAATAAATAAATAAATACTTTCAGTCCTCTTTTTCGTTGCTCGATTCGTATGTTAGGACACTTTAATATTAATTGGAGGCCCAGTGGCACCCCTTTCTTTGGACATAATGATTATAACCTGGGTTCGTGCCATGTAGTTATTGGAGGACAATACGTCTGTTATACTCGTATATCAGACATAATAGTGAGTGTAATTAAGTAATAATGACTAGTAGGAAGTGTAGAATACGGGAAGGAAGTTAACACATGATAGGGTTGCGAACTATTGGCAGTACTTATGCGAAAAGATAATATCAAGGTAAAGATAAAAAGTTGGAGCAGGGAACTTGGAAATGTCGGTTTCGGCGCCTTCTACTTTTATCTAATACTCTTCTTGTATGTTTTCTACCGCTGTGTGGAAACAGTATTTGCATGCTGCGCGTCTTCACCAAAGTCAGTCGCCATTCTTCACCTTCTAAGAAAGGCGTCTGAATGATGTCGGGGCAGTAAACAGCGCTCTCGCAACGAGATGATCTACGCATGTTGCGCGAAAGATGCCATGGAAGGGTCGGATGTGCCGGCACGCGCAAAGTGTGCAAGTAGGGTAGCAGAAAGCCAGATGAGATGGAAATTAACAGACCGGGACCAATGAAAAAGAAGTTAAGTATCGGGGTGACGATGTCACTCGAAAACGAAGATAGATTCCCGCTAGATGGTAATGTGTATGCCTTCGGGGCTTTCCCAAATGCACGCATCATGCATCCGGGTTAAATGCATACTACACCATATTTTGCGTGCTTGGTGACAAAATTCGTTTGAAGAATTAGGGAGGTGTGGCATGCACACTCACGAGCGTAAAAAAGTGTTGCGGCAGAATTTCTCTCATTAGGCACGCTGGTCCGTTTACCACAAGCTAGCTTCGGTCACCGCTTCTGCAGAGCTCCATTCGGTGCACCTAGGGAATCGTACATTCCGCGGTTACAATTGCGAAAGTAAATCGTTCCCGTCCCTGGCGTCGTTGCGTGGTAGCGACGGCGTGCGCCGTGGTTACCGTTATTATCACGAGGCTATGTTATTTTCCCTCCAGGCAGAAGCCCTCCCCCACCAGCCACTAATTTCCCGTGTACTGCGTCAGGCGATTTGATGTCATGCCTACAAATAGCCTCATCTAATCGAAGCGCCTAATCTCTTAACGTCCCGGCTGTGTTTCCCATCACTTCGCAACCAAGTCATTTACTCTTATAAACCGCTCGGTATCTGCCCTATGCACGGAATCACCTGTCAAACTCCATTTATCTCTCTTAATTTCAACTAGAATATCAGCTGCACCCATTTGCGCTCTAATCCATCGCGCTGTTTTTCGGTCTCTTAAAGTTACGCCTATGATTTATCATTCCTTAGCATGTTGAGACGTCCTTAGCTTTTCCACAAACTACTTTGTTATACAAGTTCCACGTCTAGGAATAAGCACTGGTAAAAAGCACTAAAGGTACTTCTTTTTCGTCAAGTATATCGGTAAACTCATGACTTAGGAGTGCTTACGTTGCGCTGCAACCCATTTTTATTTGTCTTTACCTTTATTTTCTTCTCATGATCGGGTTTCCTAGTTTGTGGCATTAAATGGACACTTTAAGACCTTCTGTCTTCTAATATTGAAAATTGCTCCTAATTGAAGCTATTCATAATCGAATTTCAACGATTAATCAGAGTATTTAGGTATTGAAAGACTCGGACCGGTCCAGCCAATATAGAAATCGGGTGCGCGGGGAGCGGAGAAAAGGCGGCGCCGTTTTGAAGTCAGACGGAAACCCCCCGTGTCGAAGTTTGACACTGAAAGTCGTGGCCAGTCTAGGACAAGCTTCCCTTGGCGAGCAGCCGTCGCGACGCTCGTCTTATCAGTATTTGCCGCGACATGCAATCATTCATACTTCGCACTGCGTCACACACTTCGTCACGGCGCCTAGCCCAAGGTCGATTCAAATAGGTCGCGAAGCTTCGGGCGAAAAGCGGTTCAGTACAGATTGTCACCGACATCAGCAAGGGGGTTATGGGAGCAGCGATCGGAGCGCGACTATGTTTGGAGGGAACAAACATCGGGAAAGAAAAACGCGTTTTTTAATTCAAACGAGACACAGTTAGATTGATACAACGAAAATAAAATTCCTAGTCAATTTTATATATTCGTGATGAGTTAAATAAATACGTTTAATTTTATTATTATTAATAAATGCATTTATTTTCAGCGCCCATCGATACAGGGGGCGTTGACGCCACTATCACTCGCAGTGCAATGCACGTCTTGAAATGGGTAGAAAGGCGCACTCGTATCACCAGTTGAATTACGCCCCCCTCACAATTTGTGCTTTCTTGCTTGTCGAAGTTTTTTTGAATTTGGTGACGCGGGTAGCTTCATTGCTTCTTAATCTGTTCAGTCCAAAGTAGTGAGTTACGACCGCCAGATAATTGTGTAGTTGTTTTCGTGCGACTGCGCTGGCCGACGGACTTGGCATCCGACAATAGGATCAGCACTCTACACCTAAAGCTTTCGTCGGCCTCCAAAGAAAGTATGTTTTGCGCAGGGATGCGATTTCGACAACCGTACGGCTGGCCTTTTCCTGCATCGTTTTCCACGCTGAAAGCTCGAAATGCCCATCAAGTCGAATGGCGGGGAATTCGGATATATAGCTCCAAAGTAAGAACAACAAAACAAATTTCGCGCCTTCGAAAACAAAATGACGTCACTTCTGCTTTTAACGGACATGGAAGCACGTTAATTTTTCTTCCGCCGGAAGTGTTCCCACCACATACAGATGTGGCTAAGCCCCATGAACCGGCGATAAACCGCCATGTTTTGAACGTATGGGCTCCTATGGAAGCTTCGCTACCAGGTATATTTACCTTGCCTAGCCGTCCGACATAGCAGCGGGGTGCGTTCAGTTTCAATATTGCCTAGATTGAGCGCTGCAATTTGATGATGAATATATCGAATTAGGTGCTATTTTCAATATGTAAAAACTGTCGGAGAATCTATCGCACAACAGATGCTGACAATGATGTCACTAGCGCTGACCCAGTATAGCGACACGCCTTTTTTGCCGCCGCCGATTGTCACATTGACGTTGCGCGGTGCCTGTGCATGAACGCGACAACGGTGCCGTGAGCGAAACGAGCTGGCAGTCGCCTCGGCTGCTTTATCCCATTGTTTACATTGCATAAATATATAAACTTTTCCTTCACGTACACGTAATCCCTGCATCAGTATTGTCTGAATACTTACAGCGCAGGCTCGATTTCACCGAGAATCAGCTAAATTTTGAAGAATTTTGTTTCATTGAACAGCGGCACATACCCGGTCACCCAAGCTGACGTAAAACACGTTGTGTGGCCGTGGCCGTGGCACTGCCACGGCCACGGCCACACAACAACAACAACAACAACAACAACAACAACAACAACAACAACAACAACAACAACAACAACAACAACAACAACAACAACAACAACAACAACAACAACAACAACAACAACAACAACAACAACAACAACAACAACAACAACAACAACAACAACAACAACAACAACAACAACAACAACAACAACAACAACAACAACAACAACAACAACAACAACAACAACAACAACAACAACGACAACGACAACGACAACAACAACAACAACACACCCAGTGGCACGTATACCGACCCATGTTGGCGTCAAAGGATCGGCGAAGAGCGGCACATAGCGGCGCGTGACATACGCAGGGACCCAGGTTGATCCAATGGTTGGTATTAAGAATGGTTCCCTCGGCACAGCTGCTCCTTCCATTTGACCTTGGACTACCCAGTGGCCCAAGCAGGCGGGAAAGAGGTTATAGGCGTAGAAAAATAGAAACACCCAAGAAAGTGCGTGAAGTACTCTAAGAATGTTAATCTCATTGAAAATGGGAGTGCATTAAATTGTGACAGCCTGCAAAT
Organism: Dermacentor albipictus; assembly: GCF_038994185.2. Taxonomy (NCBI): domain Eukaryota; kingdom Metazoa; phylum Arthropoda; class Arachnida; order Ixodida; family Ixodidae; genus Dermacentor; species Dermacentor albipictus. Next base: position 164,058,005 of record NC_091824.1, on the reverse strand, counting down.
CCGCTACAGGGTAATCCCAGAAGTAAGCTCTCTAAAGCAGTGACGCCGCAGAGACACTGTTCACGCAGCTGTTGGACGCAGCTGAAGCGCTGTTGTTATTGAATAACGATTGCTTATGTCTTATTGCTAGGTAATACTCGTAAAGTTTGGGAAGTGGGTGAGTGTTAAGCCGCCTAAACAATTAATCAGCGTTTGCATAGTTGACATTGGCTATACAGGGTGACCCACGTAACTTGAGCCAAACATTAAAAATACGCAAGTACCACGTAGCTGGACAGAACTAAGGTAGTGTTGTTTGCCATCGCTTGTCGATACTCCGATTATATATCGCATTCGGCCTAATTACATAATTATAAATTAAATTAATAAAATTCTTAAATATTATTATTAGATGAAAATTGTCTATGAAAAAAATGTAGAGCAACACTAAAAGCTTCCGCTAGAGCTTTCTGGTGCTCAATACGTGCTACATGAAAGTGTTTTTCCGAGCGTGAAAGAAGCCCGCAAATACTTGCAAAATTTCCGCGCGCCTGGCCGCTCGAGGCACTTAGCGTGTATTCACGGGCTTCTTTCACGCTCGGAAAAAACACGTCTATGTAGCACGTATCGAGCAACACAAAGCTGTAGGGTAAGGTTTAGTGTTGCTCTACAATTTTTTCATAGACAATTTTGATCTAATAATAATATTTAAGAAGTTGAATAATTATTATAGAGTAATTATGTGATTAGGCTTAATGCAATAGCTTCCATCTACAAGCGACGGCAAACAACACTACCTTAGTTCTGTGCAACTACGTGGCACTTGCGTATTTTTACACCCTGTGTAGCCAATGTCATCTATGTGCACGCTGATTAAATGATTAGGTGGTTTAACATCGTCCCACTTCCCAAATTTTACGAGTATTACCTAGTAATAAGCCTTAAGCAATCACTATTCAATAACAACGCCTTGTTGGATATCTTTGGTATGGAGACATATGTTATTTCACATCCTGATCGTCACCAACAACATTGCATCATTCCATTCTGCAGAACACACTTTGGGTGACACTTTGGTGTGGCCTTAGAACGTGCAACGTTGCGCGTCAAAGACAGGCACAAAATCAAGGAACGAAGATGGACACAGAACACAAAGATGTTCAGGCTGTGTGTACCCCTTCGTTCCTTGCTTTTCTCACTGTCTTTTTCGCGCAACGTTACACTTTCCAATGTCTTAAAGTGTTACCTTAACATAAACTGAAAGAAAGGAGCACATTCTCGCACGTATGCCTACGTATTCTGAAAGATTAGTAATTAGATCATTAATGAGAGGTTTTACATAGTACGGTTAAAAAATATTCCTAGAATTTTAACGGTGTCTACAATTTCAATTTCCGCGCTACCTATTATACGTAATCTGTTTTCCTGGAGAAACAATCTGCTTCCGCGAGTAAAAAATTACAGGTTTTGTTTTTCTTGCATTAATGGCTAATGAATTTCGTTCACTCCATGCAATCAGACCCTCTAACTAATGTTTATAAATGTAGTTAATGCATCCATGTCGTTACCGTAAAGAAAATGTTAGTGTCGTCTGCGTATATTATGTATTTAGGCGTATCACTGATTTTGACAATGTCGATCATATAAAACGTAAAGCGCAACGGTGCTAAAATGCTACCTTGTGAAGCTCCAGTGGTTGTCATCCGAAGAGAAGAGCAGGAATTGTTAATTTTAACTTTTGTGAGCGGTACTCAAGGTAAAATGTCAGGAGTGAGAATGAATGCTGCGAATACAGGACATATCTATTTTTTCAATTGAAGTATAGTTACAGAAACGGCCAAAGGCCTTGGAAAAATCTACGAGGACTCGAATACACAATGCTTTGCTTTCAAAAGATCTTAGGTTTCTTCTGAACTAGTAAGGCAATCTCAGTCGACCTGCCCTCCATAAAACAATATTGCGACTTAGACATTATGCGAAATTTAGTATAGAAATTCGCGAGTCTCCTAAAAATATATTTTTTTCCAAGCCCTTTGAAAATAGGGTCAATATAGAAATAGGTCGATAGTTTGTAAGTTAATCCGTGTCTCCTTTTTTATACGGCATTGTGACAACCGACGTTTGCCTTTGTTTTGGAAACCAGCCTGTTGATAAAGACAAGTTATAAAATGGGAGAGAGCATCGCAGCTATAATGTGGATTACATGTTTGATCGGAGAAATCTGAATGCCGTCAATGTCACGCGTGTGGCCGTTCTTTAGCGCGAAAAAAGTTAAAACTAATTCTTGATCGTCGGTTGGACCGAGAAAGATAGTCTTCGTTTGTTTAGTGACTGCATGAGTTACGGTTCACTGTACCTTTTTGCGTTGGCTGTACAACGTTCATGAAAAAAAAATTTAATCTTTCTTCAAGCTTTAAATTTTGAACAACGCGACCATGATCCATAGGCGTCGACTACGGGGAGGGGGTAGCAGAGCCCGAGGCCCCTCCAAAGATTACCAAGAATGGGGTGGCAGAGCGCCTCCCCCCCCCCCCCCCCCCCAGGTTTCGTTACTAGAGTGATTTTACCCACATCATTTAAGGTTTCTTTTGAGTTGCCTGTACCTTTTCAGTTAAATTATTATTGTGGCTAAAAGCTTACTACATCATTGTTGGCGTGGACGTGCATGGATTTTAATTCATACTTTTCCTTTATTTCTCCGAATGCTGAGGACAATCGCAGTAGAAGAAGCAGTGGCAGCTACCTCAGTCGTATTTTTTCACTTTAACATTAAAGAAATACCTCTGTGAACACCACGCACATACAAAATATATATCAATATACACAGGACAAATTATCACATTTTTTAAAGAGTTGGAGCTGGCCAACTAACAATTATTTCTAATCGTATGGATAGTTTATGCCTAGAGAATGAATATGTTGATGTATGTTCACCTCGCTTCAAATTTCGTTGCGTGCTGTTTTGACCCTGAACAACAACAACAACAACAACAACAAAAGAAACTGCAATCTTCAGTGACCCCTTTGGCAGTCTTTTATCAACGGCATGTGAAAGGCACGTGAATGATATGTGTCTCAGTATTACAAACCTTTCCAGTAGGCGATGCTAACGATCCATGAAAACAAGAAAAAAAAAAGCTCCTCTAATAATTAACAACATTTATTAGGGATTGACACAACGCCACCTGCTTGCAGAGATCATAAATATAAATCATTCTCTCAGTAGCCTAAATGAGCCCAAGCCAGATTCACTCGAAAGTAGAATAAATATCAGGCACCCGCCGCAGCGCTTATATTGGACTCAAAATAAAAGAACAAAAAGAAAAAAACAAGGGGGGGTGGGGGAGGATGAGGCTGCAGTTTCGCCGGAAAAGCGAAGCAGTATTAGTGATAACGAAGTATAAGACAATTACTCGAAGGAAGATTACACCACTGAGAGCGCCGGCCTCTTCGTGGAACGAGGGGACTCAGGCTGTGAAATTGAGCCGTCTCCTACTATGAGGTCTTTTAGATACTCATATAAGGCCTCCACTTCAGTGCACAATTCTTCGAGGTCAAATCAACTTTCTGTAAGTGCAACTGTTATTAAAGGTGCTATATATATATATATATATATATATATATATATATATATATATATATATATATATATATATATATATATATATATATATATATATATATATATATATATATATATATATATATATATATATATATATATATATATACACATACACATCCTACTCAGTGCACCCCCCGCCCCTCCCCCTGACAAAATTAAATCTTTCTTTCCGCCTATGCGACCATCTATGTTCATTTCAGCAATTCCTGGAGATATAGGCATCCACTTAATTAAAGCGTAAAGTTTCGTCCAGAGCTCCGCACTCCCATTGCGGCAGTCTGCACGAAATTTCAAGTAATTTATTCTTTCTTTTCTAATAAAGGCGTGGACTTTATGTGGTATCCTCTAAATGTAGTTAGGTCTAAAATGTCTATAGTTGTTAAAAAACTTCTTAATAGTTTTGTTTTCTTGTTGATGGGTCATCCCACGTCAAACGTATAGAAATTGCGCTCCACCCTCTCTGCTTCTGTCAGGACGTGGTGGAATTACACGATTCCGCCCTGAAAACTGGCCATCGTATAGCGCTTGACTGGATTCTACAGCACTGTGGCTTATCTGGAAATGAGCTGGCTGATAAAGAGTCAAATATGGCCCAAGATAACGCTACGCAAGAGTCAATCCCGTTTTCTCGACAGGACACTAATGCTCTAGTGTATACATCATTGTACGAAAACACTAAAACCTACGGGGCGCTGCCGACTCACCGTCATCGACGCCTTCACGGACTCGACCCAAACATACGAATTAAGTTACCGCCCAAGATCAAAAGAAGTTATGCAGGGTTGTCTCACGGGTTACCATTAGGTGTGGAATTCACTCGGCGATACCTACACCTAATTGGCCTTGCAGATGGTCCAGACTGCGGGGAGTGCGAGGTACCCGAGACACTTGAACACGTCTTGTACATTAGCCCGCGATATGCTGGGGAAAGATAATCATTGGTGTAACATTTGCTTAAGTATACCGATCAAACTTTGTCACAAGAGGCCCTAGTGGGACGTTGTCCGGATTCTGGTCGCCATGATGTTGTAAAAACTCTAATCAAATTCTTGCATGCGAGCCATCTATATTAAAGACTTTGAAGAGTATTTGCTGTTCAAGTTCACTCACTTCCACCTTCACCCTCACCCGCCGCGGTAGCTCAGTGGCTATGGTGTTAGGCTGCTGAGCACGAGGTCGCGGGATCGAATCCCGGCCACGGCGGCCGCATTTCGATGGGGGCGAAATGCGAAAACACCCGTGTACTTAGATTTAGGTGCACGTTAAAGAACCCCAGGTGGTCGGAATTTCCGGAGTCCTCCACTACGGCGTGCCTCATAATCATAAAGTGATTTTGGCACGTAAAACCCCATAATCTAATCTAAATCACCTTCACCCTCATCATTAACACCTCCCTCTCCCCCCTCTCTGTTTATTCCCGTCTCCCTTCCCCAATACTGAGTAGCAGGCCATAACTTTGATTCAGGCCGATCTCTCAGTTTCTCTGCCATAATAAATGTCTCCCTCTATCTTTCCGATCCGGTTCCAAAAAATTATTTTCAATCACTTTAGTTTTGGGCACTGGCTCCCACATACCAGAGAATCTACATCTACGGTCGCTACAGATAAAGCTTCAATAAACGTGGCAATAAACCGCAGCAAGTTTTGTCCCACTGGCACTATAGTATTATGGTGCAGCGTATCTCACTTCGAATAAACTACGACGCGATTACGTAGGTGTCTGTTTCAGGCATAAAATTTTGTTCACTGTCAGCTAGGAGAGTGGAAGTTTTCAATTTCATCAGTCGGACATGCAGATGTGGAGTTCCCTAGCAGCAATTTAACAGCGTCGTGAAAGAGGCTAGACACCGGCAAATAGAAAAGTGCCTGAACTATCCAAAGAATCCGAATCGCGTTAGGAATGTGGGCTTTCAAAGCACAAACTGATTTTTTTTTAATTCTTTTTTTTTGTAGGGGACTGTTGTTGAACTAAAAAAACCAAGTAAAGAGCATGCGCTGGGAAAGTAACGATGAGCTACTTGCTAGGTGACGTTATTATGAGCTGTAATCACGTGAACTGTCTTCTCTGAAGTGTAAGAATTACGGACATTGTTCGCTGTACCGCCTTGTGAGTACAATGTTTGTTTCTTTTTTGTTTTTTGTTTTGCTTGACGTTCTACTTGAATATGGTACATTATGCTGTTAGGGCAGCAATTTATTTGAAATGCACTGACAGTCACAAGCATAGGCGGATTTCTGACTACCTCTTTTAAAGGTCGACTCAAAGTCGACCAAAAGTGGAAGCGCTAAATCATACAGGACATCACGTTGTGTTCTTGAGGCGAAGATTTAACCCCTATGGACCGACTGAACATAACACACAGACGGTGTAAGCACCACGTGCAGATGAAGCGCTCCACTTCCGGAACAAGCTTGTTTCAAAGAGGGTTCGGGTACACTAAAATAAACATTGGTTAGAAGGTCAGTGTTTTCTCCACGTCGGTTTAACCCTCTCCTTTTTGTTGTGCGCTGGTCTGCTACAGGGGAATATTATGTTCAAAACTAGTTACGGCTTATACTAGTTAACGAATACACGTCCTGACATTTCCTTTACTACTCTGGTTTGTTTTCTTAGCTTCCCTATATATTTCATGCTGGTGCTTGCTCTCTCTTTCGCCTTCAGTAGTTTGGATAAACGCGAGTCCAATTCAGCGTCCTGCAGAAGGCGCCTTGATGTTGTGCAAAAGGGACGCAGCAGGAGCGTATTTCTGTTTCATGCAATACTGCACCACGGCATTCCAGAAGCTCTTGATGGCAGAAGGCAGCGAAATGTTAACCGAAAGGTCTGTTCGGATCGCCTTTACGAATCATGGTGACTCGCGAAGCGTGCTTAAGGCAGAGGGCGCATTTGGACCACACGCTGCAGGCCACTATTTTCTGTCCTGGGTTTTAGCATATGTCCCTGAAGTGGCCTCTTCACGTACGACATGTATCATGAAAAGCTTGGATCCTTGGTGTGCGCTCTTTGTGTCGTTTCTGTCAGAGCTGTTGATTTGATTAGGCAGTGTGATCGGACTGGCTAGTACGATCCCTTTCTAACAGGCAGCGCAAAATTGACGAGGACAGAAAATAAACAAATCGCGAAACACAAGCACTCACTTTAGCGCTCCTGTTTTGTGTTTCGGTAATCCTCTGTCCTCGTCAATTTTGCGCTGCCGGTTACCAATTTTTTACAAAGCTTTGAATCTCTTAAAGGTGCTCATCACTTTGGGAATACGTGCATTCCTGCAATATACGAAGGCTCTCTTACACACTACTGCGAAAATGCGATAAGAATTGTAATATGCACAATTTGGAAGTTGTCACGTATTGCTGAGAAACACATTAAACTGAATTAGCGCTGACAAGAAGCGAGAGCACTTTACTCGCTTTTCTAGAAATCCAGGGGCCGCTACGTGCTCATCGTATTAGCACACGATTTCGCTCTTGCCGACGCGTGTGCTTCTTTTGTGTACGACCTCCTCTCAACTCATTTAGAGTCCTTCTGCGCCTGAATCATCAACCAAAAGTTTTTTTAACATAATGTACTGGTAAAGTATTACTTAAGCTTCGCAAGTATACATTTTCAAGCGCGTGCTATACACTGATTTTTTGTGTAAGGTTTTCTGTCGCCAAATAACTTTCTGTATAGCTGTAAGTCTAGCAAATCTGCGTCTACTTGGCCTAGCAGACAATCATCTCTTAGCCTGCAGGCTTCATACATTTTGATTTAGTTGCTAAAAAAATTCACGAAGAAACTCCACTGGAGTTCTCTAAGTATACGTAAGCACTGTGCCCCTTGCTGATCTCCACGCAGCCCGGAATCATTGTCAATCTTTTGAAACTTGATCCGACCAGTATAAACACATATCAAACCTTATCGGTCGTTATCAGCCTTATCGGACTCGATCCGACCCTTATCAGCACGTATCAGTCATCAGCCTTATCGCAATCGATCCGATCCTTATAAACCCTTATCTGCTCTCATCAACTTTATCGGACATGATTCAACCCTTCTAAACTATTGTCGGTCTTTGTCAACCTTATCGGCCTCGATCCGACCCTTATCGGTCCTTATCAACCTTATCAGAATTGATTCGATCATTGTAAACCCTTCTCAATCTTTACCACCTTATCCATCTGCACCGAACCGTTATCAACCATTATGAGACCTATATAACCCCTCATCCTTATCAACTCATTGCTTATAGGTTAGTGCTCGCGACGCAAGGGCCGTGAGCCCTCACAAATCGGTGGCATTTCAGTCGGTCAAGGAACACCCCAACGGAAGGTGCATACCGCGACCGCCGAAACGCATCGGGGATGTAGCATGTCTGGCACAAAATTTTTGCGTAATCTGAATTTACATGACCTCTACAATGCTGTGAGTCCGCTCTACATGTTGTCCTAGAGATGGCTATTATTCCACTATTACCAAATCTTTCAACAAAGCCTTAATAGAAGCTGTTCTCCTTTCGAATTTGTTTTGTACCGCAGGCATAACATATTTATATGGTCCAAATTTACTCACCTTCTGCAAGCGTGGGCGTGGGGCTTTTGCAAGCCCAGCATGTAAGACACTCGGCTTTTGAACTTGGGGTGGTAGGTTCGAAACTCACCACCGCAAATGTTTTAATGCGAAATCATTATATGGCCCACCATTCAGTAAAGCCGACGTTGTAGGCAACGAGTGGTACCAAAGGTCTTCATCATCAGTGACGTCATCAGCATCTTGTATGACGTCAGTACTAATACAGAAATAAAATGAGAACAAGTTAGAGTAAGGTGACTTAAGGTGGAGCAAAGTGAATTAAGGTGAAGTGAATAAAAGTGAATTAAAGTGCATTAAGGTTGGCGCAAATAACAGCAGAGTGGAATTAGGATGAATTAATGTTGGTACAGATTAGAGCAAGGTGGATTAAGGTATAGCTGTGAAGGACACGTGACAATGTTTGGCTTCACGTACCATGGACTTAACCAGTCAATAGAGAAGTCACAATGTTTTCGCATTCTGATCACGTAAGGATACTTCAGCGACTGTACATTTTTTCATTTTGAGTATATTTTGGTTAATACACTAATTTCTTTATAGCGATTCGTCTTCCGTTACGGACAGACGGGTTTCTTCATTGAGTAGGCATAGAAATGCTTAGCATTTAGTAATGTTTTCATCGTAGTATTTCGTCACTTAGGCATTTTTTCCTGTAATTCTCAACGTAGGCTACCTAAGAACGGAGTAAGCAGCTGATAAGCTTACTTTCTGTATGAAGTACGCCACACTACTTGGCAGGTAAACCTTCCCGCAACTAAGGTGCATCTAAAGTGGGGCACGAAGAACAGCTAGCATAAAAGAGGGCATTATACAGGGTGACCATTTTTAAGTTCTATGAAATTAAAGAAAAATCGCCTGTGTCAGATAACATATTTCCAGTCCTTGCGCTGGATTGGTCAGAGACGTGGGCATTACATAGATCGAGAAATTGAAACAAATAATACACGAATTAACAAATAATGTATAATTAACTTGGTAATTAATTTCATTATGGCATAAATTGCAATTTACGAATCGTAGCCGGTGAGCTTGCAAGGCACATCCACTTGCTATAAATTTCCAGGATGAGAATTTTTCCCAAATGTGTGGGGTGATATATGTGAGCGTTCCAGTTACTTTTATGCGACAATGCGTAAAAGAGCGTTTTTGCTGGAATAGTAAGTGGACCAACTGCTCATTGGCAGTTGGTCATATATGGCACATATCTCCAAACTGGTGTCATTCTAGAAATTCATTCCAAGTTGATACGTCTTACAAACTCACCAGCTACAATTTGTAAATTGCAATATGTGCCATAAAATAATTAATTAAGAAGTTAATTGTTCAATTTCTGTTAATCAGGTGAATATGTGTTTCAAGTTGTCGCACAAGTAATGTCCGCCTCTCTTAACAATCCAGCTCAAGGACTTAAATTATATTATCTGCAACAAACGATCTTTGAAAATTCCCCAAACTTAAAAAATAGACCACCCCGTATACTCGCAATAAAGCTACCTAGAACTCCAAATTATTTTGTCAGCTGTAGACTCATGAACTACTTACATCGGCGAACAGCCTTAAAATTTCATCAAACGAAACAAAGTTTGATTTATACACAATTCATTTTGTCACCGCTGGTAAATTCGACGGCAGATTATAAAAAATGCAGAATACAATCATCGTTTTTTAAACGTTTACTCGTTGCATAAGCTTCTATTGATATGCCGGGCATTCTACAGAAAAAGATGGTTTGACAAAGTTATTCACAATCTTGTATTCTTAACCGATGTCGTTAGTCTACTTACTCTGAATAAGAAACAGCATTGTGCACATTCATCATGTATGCGCATTCGTACAGGATTTCAAGTGGTAATTAGAACAATTGCTGGATATTCAGGCGTGCAAGACTGATCCGCTTCACACACATAGTCGCAATTCACACCAATAAGAATGGGCCTTCACTAGGCGACGGCTGTTTGTGAGCCAGTCACGACTGCCAGCAATATGTGCCCCCCCGTCCTTCCACCTCGCGTACAGAGAAACAGGGACTGTTTTTAGGGTGAACAGCTCCGTGACTTCTGCCTCACAATCGCTGGTGCCAGCCGTTTCTTCATAGTACTGCAGGGTTTAACTGGGAAAAAGGTTCGTTCGACTTGGGTTCATCCTGAGAGGTGGTGGCAAGTTTTGCTGCTTGTTGTTCTCTCGGCGACCTGTTAGATGAGGGGACGCCGCGCTTCTTCCGTCCATATTCTTATACTTCCGCAGCAGCAGCAGCTCTCAGCCACAAGCTACAGGTCCTTTGTCAGTCGTAGCACTAAAGCAGGAGTTCACGAAGGAGCATCACAGAACTCTCTTGGGATCTCAGATGGCAAACATATCGAAAAGTATTCGTAACTGGTAAAGTGCAGCACGGCATCAGCGCGAGCGGAGTAGTAAGAAAACTGCAGGCAGGGAGGTGCGGGGGGAGGGTGAGGAATGATGCCGCCTGTCGACGGGGCCTGCTGCGCTTGATTGATAATTCACCGAAGATCATTTGGTTGCTGGCTGTCGAAATATCTAGAGAGGAATAGTGCCAGGGAAAGAAAAACGGGCCTGCTACGAGAGGTTAGCACCATTATACAGGCCCCATAGCGGCAAGGCGCGTTCATAATTCACTCCATGTGCCGACATGGACGATTTCACTGCCACTAGAGTGGCGTGTAAGAACTGGAGTACAAAGGAGAGATGGAGAAGCCACAGGGAAACCTCGAAGACATTGTGTAACCAAGAAAGAAGCAAAACCTTGAGTACTCTGACGATGAAAGCGGAAGCAACGCCTGGTCCATTACTAGTTGCGCGAAACATTAGAGGCCTCCAAACCCTAGTCCGACACCCCGATCTCTTTATCTCTCGAGGGCTGGTGTAATATAGCAAAGCTGGAAATGCAGACGCTAGGCTGCTCATGTGTACGAGCCATTCGTGGGAAGTAAAAGTAAGCTCTGGCCTTCTAGTACCTCTAGCTGACAGTTGAAGTGTCAGATTTACTTCACTGACGACTAAGCGTGTGAAGTGAGATGGATGAACACAGATCCAAAAACAAAAAAAAATGTAGTAAGGAAGTACATATAATAACTGAAATGCCCAGGTTTCTAGTTAGAAAGGATGCCACGGGATATACAAAAATCACATTTTCTATGGCCACGAGGAACAGTTGCCCGAACATTGATGCATGGTGCACGTGCATGAGGCTTCACCGTGAAAAACAGTTTTTTTACAGCAAAGCTGTATATGGCTAGCCCATTCGTTCGTGCGTCGCCTGTACACCGAAAATTCCTCTGGCGCATCTCCGCATGCGCGAAAAAAATAGGAACTGCGCTAGTAGTGTCGTCGTTGTTCTCCGCCGCAGCCGAGCGCGTGCTCAGCAATTTTCCTCCGGCTCCGGCCACGCGTCATACGTACTCCTGAGGAGCAGGCAGCTTTCGATCAGCGACGCCGCGAACAGACCCGGGAACGAGCTCCTCTACGCCGGGCCTATGCTATAGCTCAGGCACAAGAACAGGCTCGTGCAGCCGAGCGCAAGCAGCAACTGCGTTCCCCGGATCCGGCAGCCTACCAAGCCGTCGTTTAATGAACCGTCATGATTAACCCAGTGACAAACACCGGAGCCGAAGGTTTCAGCTTCGCTGGTTAACCATGTGTACGGAGTGATTGCGCGGTGATTTTTTAAATTGTAGAAATGTAGAGAAGCTGGTGCCTTGAGGTAGTGCTGGCTGCTTTTTTCCAAAGGGGAGAGAGAGAGAACAAACGTTTAATAATGCAAATCGGTGAGAAATAGTTCTTGCATCATCGAAGGCGGGTGGCCTCCTCAGTCCAGGTCGCCATTGGCCTTTGCAATTTCCCGTGGCCTGGTTCACCAGCTCTCACTTGTCCTCCAAGTCCGGAGCCGCGAACATGGCCTCCCACGATTCTTGGCGGTCTTCTGTGCTTTTGTTTTCGGTGCTTGATTGAGCTTAATAATTTTTGGGTTTAACAAGATTAGGACACCCATCACCATGTGACAAAGGATGTCCGGCGCCCCGCAGGACAGGCAAAGGTATGAGAATTGGGTCGAATGCATTCTATGCATTATAATGCCGTGTACATAGGAGTTTCTTTGGAGACTCCGCATAGCACCTGTCTCCTCTAGTCAGAATGGCCTATGGTAAGCGATATGCTCTTGTTTCAAATTGTAGAGCTGCAGGAAATCGGAATATTCTTTGTGTATATCCTTGGACCTCGTCGCCTTTCGGAACCCCTTTGGCAAGAAAGCTCGGCTTGTATGATCTCGGGCTGGGGCGTGTGCCGCTTCATTTTGCTGCCCGTGTGGCCAGTGGACCAGATGACGTAGGTCTCGGGAACTTACGTGCGTTTCGGTATATCTTGCAGGATTTACAGAGCCTCGGTGGATATCGTGCCTTTTTGGAAATTATGACACGCCGATTGCGAAAAAAAGAAAAGAATATGCAAAACGCAGGAAACGCCAAGAAATACCAAAGCGAATCTCATGATCACATACTCAAAATTCCAAATACAAGTTAAATTTCCCTTGACAACAAAATTAACTAGATGGCAGGAGGTGCGCGACGCTGTAGCGGTGGTGGGAAACAAATGGTACGGTCACCGCAGTTGAAAGGACGCCCTACCAAGCCTCGTCGCTTTGTGACGTACGACGACTTCAAATAATGCGGCGTAATCACTATTACTGACTGCTAGGAGATTTCTTACACGTAGTGGGCGTGAAAGGGTAGTGCGTTTTTGTAAAGAAACGCTGCGCGTAAATCAATATGGCGTTCTTTTGCGACATATTGGGTGCACCATTTTGGGGGAAAATAGCTTAGATTTGGCGTCAGGGAAGTTCTGTGCTTTACTTATCTCATGTTCGCTACGAACCTGAACAAGGAGAGATGGTGGCTCACGCAGTCAGAAAACTATAACGCCACGCTGCACGGGAAAGACATTGTGAGGGAACCTACTGGGTGCTGTTGACCTGGCAGGACAACCCTACATTACTTGTGTGCTGTCCCCATGCCGGGTTTTGGTGCTCTGGTGAGCAAACAAGGTTGTGTAATGTTTGAAATTTTCTGTCCGGCTTTTACTTCAAAACAAACGTTACGGCGCTAAGCAGACGAGGACGAAGGGAGACACAAACGACATATACGGGCGCCCGTATATTTCGTTTGTGTCTCACTTCGTCCGCGTCTGCTTAGCGTAGTAACCTTCTTGTTTACTCATGAACCAACTAGCTCAGCAACAGGTTTTGTTAAATGCTTTTGCTTCTTGATTTTATGTGAAACTACAACCCCGTTCGCTCTTTCTTTGTTTAAATACCATCACATTTATCAGCGAAACCGTAATCGATTCCTGGCAACTTACAAAGCTCACTTCGCCGTCTGACCACACGACAAAGAAGAAAAATATGGAGTAGCACCCGCAAGTAATCAGCGAGAACTGAGAAAGAAAAACGCGTCATCATGAGGGCAGACCGAGACAAGAAAGAAAGAACAACAAGGTAAGAAAGGTGGTCACTTGTCTCGCTCAAGGAGAGGAAAGGAACCATAAGAACACCCAGAAACAAGTGGGGAGCTGCAAGGGATTGCTTTGAAGGATAACGACTCGGTGTGTTTCCTGGAGGATAGCAATTTGTTTACGCTGTACGTCTATTTATTTGTTTTGTATCGTCGCAGGGATAAACATCTATGGCTTTTACGTTGGACGAAAGGAAGCTAGATCGGCCTTAACTTGTGATATTAGCGCTCTTTCTCTATGGCAAGAAAGACGATTAAGTAGGCAATATCCGCGCTATTTAATCTTTTTGGATGGTCACTTCGGCTGCGAGCGAAGAGTAGTGTCATCAACGTCTTCTTTTTTTGTCGGAACTCATGGAAGAATACTGGTGAAGATGATCGACAAAAGATTTCCTTGGTACGCAATCTCACGCGCAGTCCTAGGAACCTTCGACAGGATAACAGTGTCAAGGGAGGCGAAACACATACACAAAGTGCACACAACAGTGGGAGCTAGGGCACCTTGGTAATCCAGAAGGTCGACTAAAGGAGCGCGAACTGTACGCAGTCAGAAAAAAAAAACACTCAAACACACACACGTCCTAAACCCTATGCACACAAAAATGCTTAGCGCTTTTGTGTGTGCGGGTTATTTTTTGTCTGTGTCCAGTTTGGCGCTTCTTTAGATGAAGTACACAGGACGGGCGCTAGACCGCTACGGATATACTGGAGTGTCCATTGGCTCATCAGCAAACTAAGAAACAAATTCTGAAACCAGTATTTCGTTAGAACACTTGCTAACCTAACGTCGGAAGTCTTTGTCGTCGAAGTTTTGAGTCGTCAAAGAGTCGGCAAATTATCGATGAGAGAAGCAAGCGCATTCTGAAACAACCTTCACTCGTCCTCACAGAAAGAGCGCTTTCATGAAGTGAGAAACAGATGCCACGTGCCTGTGTTTGAGGGCACTCGTCATAAGTTGCACGCGTACGCCCATAATCAGCATAATTAAGGAAGTTCGCCAAATATATATATATATATATATATATATATATATATATATATATATATATATATATATATATATATATATATATATATATGTACACATTACATTGAGGGATTAATATACGGCCTCCAGTCGTGAGTTATGATTTAATTGAATATTTTTATGGCCTCCAAATTTATGTATTCTTTTATAAATACGGCACAAGTATTCCAGAACAAGAAATTTGGACCTTCATCGTGAATCTTTCTTCGGTCAAGTTTTCATAGTTACAAATATAATTAGAATATAGGTATTGCCCTTTGATAGGTGATGCAACTGATATTATGCAAATAACGGAAACATTTGTAGTAGATGCACTGGTTTTTATTTAGTTGAGGGCTTTCAGATGTAAGAAAGAACGGGAATTAGCAGCACTTGCCGAATATTATATAGCAACTCGTCGAACTTCTCGTCCAACCTGCTAGTAAACCTCTTAAATTGCCTTTGCATTATTCGCAAATCTTAAGCCACTTATGAACGTTAAAAATTATTTTCATTAGTCGTAACATTCAAAGTATGGTGCGTATCCATATAGATACATTGTAACTGAAAGGAATGCAGACACGTGGTGGCTATAGTCTCATTTTGTTTTCGTGAAAGATTGCTGGAGACGAGCGCATAACTTGGAAGGGTCTGGCAATACGGGCACGCTGGAGTCGGAGCAGCTGTATTGTGAAACCCTGGTGAACGCTCACGTGAAACGCACTTCCTTCGCACCGGGCTCGCGTTTCGTTGCCGTTCAGTAAGAGCCCACTCGCCCCGAAGGACTGTTACGTGAACAAGAAGTCAGGTGAGGCGCTCGTTCAGAACTATGTAGTGGGATGAAGCGTTCTTCCAGGGCCAGGAACGGTCAAAGGAGGCTTGAAAGTATCCTGAGAAAGCACCAAGGAAGCCTTCACTAAGAGCTCATCAATAAAAAAGCTTTCAAATTTGACGTAATGTGGCCTGACAGCGTTGAAGCTTTCCATAGTGAGGTAAGGCAAATTTCAGAATCATGGCCTTTGGTCCACCATTTAACGCAGCCACGCAGCCTAGACGCTGACAGGTATGTTCCATTGTCTCAGTCACATCACCTTTCGAGAAGTATTCAGTTTTGCCGCTCTCTTGTACTGCGTACACATGAAAGACATGCATGTATACCACAAGAATTTGGTGACAAATTCTTGAATAATTTGAATTATAAATACAAGCTTGTACTGATCACAAAGCATTACAAGTGAAATTATCCAGTTATAATGCAAGAAAATGCAGGGCACTCAACTATAGGTAACTGGCGCACACACTGCGGTAAACAAGACTCCCAATTTCTGTTGTCCACGATATTATTTACTATTTCAGGGAAAACACATATCATTCACAAATATTGAGCTGTCTGTGAACTAATACAATGCACAAATATTTTGTTAGACTTTGGCTGATCAGGTCGTGTGCTTTCGTAGTAGGTCGTTGCTTAAAAAGGTTCGAATAGGTTTGCGATGTTCCCCAACAATTCTTAACACCAGCCGTTCCAAGTCAAGCACATTTAAGTACAGGACATAAACACTGGGTAAGGAGCAATATAAAACAACATAATTTAGTTCCGATATTCTTTCGCCATCTTATTTCACTTTCACATTATTTACTGAAGTTTATTTTGAAGCTTCGCTTACCCGTAGTGGGAGCATTCGTTGAGAGAATGTAACATTGTGAAGAAGGCGCGAGTGGCTGCAGGAGGTGGCCATCGATGATGCATTGAAATAACGTCCGGAGTAAAAGAGCACAGAAGACCAAAAGCATGGTCCAGGTGGTGTTCTGGAAAGCCCCTATGGCAGCTTGAAAAAGAACAGAAAGACACATTGCAACAGACATTGTTCGAAAGAAGGGAAGAAGGAATGAAAAGCAGGGTGCGACCTTCGTCAATAGCCTCATCAAGTCAATAGCCATTTGCGAAGAGGACGGGATTCTGGCACCCTCCCCAAGACGCAATCAATAGGAAGGAAAAAGCCCACGTGGAGTCGTCCTCTTGTTGCCTGCGGCAACTGTTGCAGGCACCGGGGGATAAATGGATCGTCTCGCTGCTGCCCAAGCTCGTTCTCCCTTTTTCTCGTTAGCGCTCTCGGCTCGAAACCACTCGATGACTCGGCCCATCTTGTTACCGGTATTGCGAGACTGAGGCGGCACTCGGTGTTGCAGCTTTTGTTACCTGCCACCTTGTGAGTCCGCCGGTACTGTCTCCGTGCATGAGAGTGCGCTGGCCCTCTCTGCGGGCTTCATTTAAAGAGCTAAGGAAGTCTTTGAAGCGGCATTACTTAGTGTCCGGAAGTTTCTGAGAAGCGACCGGAAAATACAACGTTGCATCTTTCTCAAACTGTGCAGAGGCAGGTCGGTAGCGATAAAAAAAAAATCAAGGCCATTTCGCCCTGCGAATGTGGATGAACAGCCGAGCTGTAGACATCGTGGTAAGAAAACTTGTGGTGAAGACTTCACTGCATCACTCATTGTAAACTAGTGATGGTGGTGACATGACTTTGTGGTCGCTATGATACAGTGATCGGCATCCTCGAAACTGGAAGCATATTCTTTGATAATGTCTAATCGATGCACGTACACCGCTGGGCGGTCGAGCCGTATCGATGTGGCATCGCAAGCGATATGTCTGGAACACGAAACGCGTAAACCGCTCCCTTTACGGTCCCGACAAGTCTGCATTGAAATCACTAAACAACTACAGGGGTAGTGTCATCGCAATTGCCCCGCGCAATATGAGTAGCCATGAACGTTACGAGACTATGAACGATTGCATTTTTTTTGCTTGCTTGCGGCGGCGTGAGCCATTGCTTACGGGGAATATGAGACCCTGATGATGACAGTTTTCGAAATGCTGTTTTGTATGCCATGTGCGTGATTAGAAAGAATGCAAGCACTGTTCGTTTCACTTTGCTGAGTGCGTGTAGCCTCTGCATTATGTGGCTATGAGCCATTGCATTTTTGCTTGCTTACGGACGTATGAGTGCTTACGGGGGTGTGAGCCATTGATGATAGTTTTTGTGTGCGGGCACGAAAATTCTAACAATGGTATGACATAGTGCACGAAAGGCAACGGAATATCGACAGTATAAAGAATGCTGCCTCTGTGTGGCAGTTGCAAGGAGCAACAATCGGTGTCGGCCAACGCGTGACGCAGCATTGTTTTCCTTGCGCTGTCTTCCCTGGATGTCTTGCAGCATGTGCTTCTAAAGCAACAATTGTTATTGCTTTCCTTTTGTGTTTTATTTACTGTGCGTTCCTTGCGCACGAACTATAGGTTGGCTCTAGCATTTCCATTTTTGTTATTTACATGATTTCTAGGGAAGTATGGCGTATCGGCCCGACACACGGCACGTTTTGCTTGATCTTCTCGTTGACTGTCCAGTCGTCAGGAACTATCATTATCTTGCAGTGCACTCTCCTCTTTCTCATTTGCCGCCCACTGGCGCCTGCTCTGGCCTGCTTTCTTTAAAGGAACCGCATTAGGAATTGCCTTCTGATCCCTTGGGTGCCTGCATGCCTGGAACTCCTCCCACGACGAGCAGCTTGATATGCATGCGATGACACGAATGATGCCGCGCTTCATGAAAAGTTTCCTATGAAGAAGAACTGAGGCAGTTCTACAAATGATGAAAATAAATGCATGTTTTATGGTGATAATGATGGTGGTGATGATGACAACAAACAAGGCTAGACGTGCTTCTTAAGGCTTAACAAAGGACTGGTTCAGAGCGACAAGAAGACGGACACACAACTGGTTTATTTTTCGTAACGGCATGCGCCTTATGTACAGTCCGGAGGTACATACAACGAGGTAACCGTTGTTTCATACTGTTGTGGTTTTTTATAACGGTAACAGGTAAGAAAACTGGACACAAAAACAAATGCCTGTCTAAAAAAGAGAAAATTTCTGAAGGCTGCGCATGTTGACAAAAAAAAAGTGCAGAAACTCAAACACACAAGATCACGTTTAAAGGGAGCTGTGTAGTTTGATTATTTTTTTATTTTCTTGATGTGTATGGTTTAATTCTACGTTATTTTTTCGGTGTGAGATCTGTACATAGAGCGCATGTTGTTACGCAAAATAAACCGGTTGTGAGTTCACGCTCCACCTTTTCTGCGTCCTTGTCGCTCCTAAACTGTCCTTTGTAACGTCTTAAGGAGCGCGTCTGGTTATGACGTTTCACTAACTAGGCCCCGTCGCAGCATTGCTAGTCATCCCCATAACAATGACGACCACAACAAAGATGAAAGCAGCGCGAGTATTTGAACGACTGGCATATACGCTCCCGGACGGACGGAAAAAACTTTAACGAGCAAAGGACCTGCGCATTATGGTCACCCGGGCATTATGTGCGGTGAGTCATAGCCTTTCCACCGCTGCCCGGGCCCGCTGGATAGCCCATAGTTGGTCGTGTAGTTCCGAGTTAGTCAGAGCACTTAGCCATCGCTCCTCGAGAAGGTCCGGTTCTATGTTGTCCTCTACATATATCGATCTGATCTTTGTGCACTTCCATAAGATGTGTGACAAGTCTGCGTGTTCGTGCTTGCAGAGCTTGCAGCTCGCGTCTGGGTATTGTGTTGAATTTACTCTGTTTAAATGTACTGGGTTTCGGAACGTTCTGGTTTTCAACCTTCTCCAATCTGTTTCTTGAGATCTGTCGAGTTGTTTGTTGGGTTGTGGGTACGCTTCTCTTTGTTTCGTATAGTGTGTCAGTATGTCGTGGTACGTGACCAGTCTGTCCCTGTCGTCTTTTATCGCTACTTCGTCGTTGTCGCCCTCCGCTCCCGAATGAGGACGCTCTTAGATGCGCTTTCTTGCGTAAGAGGCTAGGTGCTCTTGGCGGCACCGAATTGCATCGACGGGCCGAGAAGTCGTTGCTTCCGATTGCAGCGAGCAGTCGCTGGCTGCGCTTGACAAGACTGGCGAAGACGCGCTCCGAGAACCTTCATTTTAATACTGGGATTATTTTCGATTTTGTCGGTATCGTCTGCGAAATAAAGATTTTGAACGCGCACGCTCCCCTCCGCCGCTTCGCAAATGGCGACCACAAGGACGGCAGAACGCGGTGCTTATATGCGTCAGATGGCTGCCGCGCCTTTAAGTTGACAGTGCGTCCTCGCGGCCGACATAAGCAGTCCAGTCACGTCCGAGCTTTGCGAAAAAAGCCACATCTCTCCCCTTCTGCCCTTTGCCACCTTCATGCGATGTGAGAGCCGCGTTTCCAGTGTGCGGACATGAAAGCCTGAAAACGGGAGGCTTTTCTAAACACCCATATTCCCCTGCGTCGTAGCGTCTCCCTTCTCTTCTAAACACGGAGTGAACAAAGGCCTCCTTAAGTTGCGCGAACTTTACATAGCTAGCTGAGATTCTTACCAAAGGTGGCCTGAAGGCACTCTTCCCCACTTTCTGCCTTCCTGTAAGCGCAGCCCTTGAAAGTAGCTTGTATCCAAGCTTGACCAGGAACTTCCGGGGAAAATGAGGTAGGTTATAAGCAGTTTTGTAGAAGCAGTTTTGGCTTGATGGAACATGGTTGTAACGGCGCATTTTGAGGACGGGACACAGAAAGAATGCACATAGGACAGACGCCGACGTATTCGGCGACTGTCATCTGTGCATTGTTTCCGAGTCCCGTTCTCATAACGTGCCGTTACAACCATGTTCCATCAAGCCAGCAACCAACTATAGCCCATCTATGTCTCTTAATCCTTATAAGCAGTGTTCACAGGAGTAACACAGCTCAAGGTCCGCGCAGTTGGCACATGGTTTCGACGTTCACTTCCTTCTTAGACACATTGATTAGTCTTCAAAATCGTTCGCATTAATCTGCTCTTCAAACATACCACTCGTGTCTATGCTAATTGAATCATACCTTGATTCGAAAGGTGTGCTACGCTGCCGCACCGGGGTCTTAAAGTACATGATGCCTTGGAAACTGAAATGTAGAAAAGCATAATCGTGCAATCATCTGCTTGTTTCGGCATGCGAACTTATGGACTCGTTATCGATTCCCGTGCACGTGAGATTGTACTGCATAGAAAACCACAAGCCCTCTGTTGCTTTTGGTGGTCTACCCACTGCGGCGAACCAGTGGCTATGGCATTCTTCTGTTGAGTACGAGGCCGCAGGCTAGACTACCGCGACGGTGACCGAATTTCGAGAGAACCGGAATGGAAAAGCGCTCGTGTACCATGGTTCGGGCGCACGTCAAAGAACTCCAGCTGGCCGCTCATGTGCGTTTACAGGTGCTGTGGGACATCTCCTAATTGAGAATATAATTGTCCCGCAAGATAACTTGAGCACTTGCTAGCTAGCCAACTTGTATTCACTATGGCGTAACAAGCATGCATTGAAATTACTTCACCTAGCGGACTTGCTTTTCCCGATACGTTATGAGTGGTTCAAGCAAAAACCTTCGTAAGCTTTTAATACTACGCGAATGAACTTTACTGGCCTGTGATACAGAATGCCTGACTTTGTCCAAAAATTTGCACCTTTAAATTTTTTTTCGTGCGCTTCCAACTATTAACATTTCATTTACGACGTTCTAAAATAAGCCTTTTTTCTTTTTTTAGCCGATTGAGACTCTCGCCTTTTTTGCTCCCTTTTCATACAGTAAACACAACGCAGGAAATGCACCACTGGAAAAGGAGCATCGTATAAATACCCGTCTCAATCTCGCACACCAAAGCACGCGCTGATCGAAGTTCACGCCGGCAGCGCCAATGTATGCCGAGGAAGATGCATAAAGGTTGTAGGGGGTAAAATCACACTGCCTCCTATGCACGCCAGCCGAAAAAAAGAAAATAAGAAGCTTTTTTACCCGTGTGTCAAATTTTGCTCGTCTTGGTGTCCATTATTCGGTCGTATCTTTTCTACCTTTATATCGGTTGATGCTACCATCGGGTCGTTCGAGTCAAAAGGAAGCAAAAAAAAAAGGAGAACGGAACAGACGTCAGAAGCCTTTCAAAGGAGGCGTGCGATGTCGACCAACAGAGCTTTCCAAGCGTACAAAGGAAGCGTGTCGAAATATTTAAATCGCGCTCTCGGTGCACGCGTTCCCTGACGCCTTTGAATGGAGATAGCGGTGGAAGAAAGGCAACAGAACACTGCACTCAGTGTCGTTTTCGCAGGCGCTTCGGTATCGAACGGAGCCCCGATATGCGTGAGCTTACCGTACTTAGCAAAAACAACAAAAGTCAGCTGTTCTAAAGAAAAAGAAGCCTCGAAGCAGAGCTTGTCAATAAGGGGGAGGGAGAGGAGCCGCTGACATGGGAGTGAAGGGAAGCGAGCTTACGCTCGTTGCCAGAGACATGGACTGCATCTCTCTATTGCCTACAAAAAGAAAAGGTGGGAACCGGAGGTGGTGCTCAGAATAGGCAGCAGCATGTAAGAGACGGAGAGCGAAGAGGAAAATGGGGGGGGGGGGGAGGGGCGTGTTGCGAGAAGGAGGAAACGAGGGTATAACGAAGATAAAGAAGGGGAAATTAGGGGAGATCAAGCGAACCGGGTCCTCCGCTTGGCGCCGTTTGAGAGGGCGCAATTCCCGCCTAGACACGCTTACTTGGATTCCACTCGACCTTTTGCACCGCTCTTCCTTGCTATAGAGCATATTTTATTTCGCGTGCGAAAGAGGACAGCGTGTAGCAAGCTGAGACAAAAGCTAATACCGCAGCTTGCATGCTAACATGACTGGCGGAGCCAGTCAGCCTCCGCCGGTGATGCTTTTCTTTTCGTCAGAAACTGGTGCGTAGCGGTGATAAAACTAGCTTATGAATGGCACAACCAGTAACGTGTCCGTGGATTGCTTCGTAATGCGACGAACAAGCGACGCGTAATGCAGATACGCCGGCCTCATCGTCATAACGACCAATTTAATGGCCAGGATTAGTGGAGGCCATAGAATAACTTGAAATTTGTTGTTATTTTTCTTACAAACAAATGATCTATTTCGTATATCCTTAATTGATATTTTAACACGCACACGCCCGCACGCACGCACATGTAACCACTACCGCTTTAAAATACTAATCCCGGCGGTACTATATCGGCAAACTATGACTGATAAGGTGGGCTTCAACAAAACTAGTCCTTTCGTAAGAAAGTACGAAAGGGTAAACATCATCACCTATACCATTTTTGACCAATTGCCGTAATCGGAAAGGTTATTGACCTAGTAACGATTGTTGAACTTCAGAAACGTCGCCGTCTACTGAAGGCTGCTGTCTTTCTTGATATCAAGGGGGCTTTTGACAATGCTCTACATGGTGCAGTTTTAAATGCATTTGAAGAATATGGCAAAAAAGAATTATGGGGTTTTACGTGCCAAAATTATTTTATGATTATGAGGTACGCCGTAGTGGAGGACTCGGGAAATTTCTACTATCTGGGGTTCCTTAACGTGCACCTGAATCTAAGTACACGGTTGTTTTGGCCTTTCGCCCCCATCGAAATGCAGCCGCCGTTGCCGGGATTCGATCCCGCGACCTCGTGCTCCGTAGCCCAACACCATAGCCACTGAGAAGAATATGGCATTGGTAGCCGTCTGCATCAGTGGATAGCTAGGTATCTTCAAGAGAGAACGATATTTATGCCAACTGTAGATGGTGTAAGGAGCTGTAATGAGCCCAACTTTATTTAATGTTGTTCTCGTTAGACCCATGAAAAAAACTCAAAGGCACAGTCTCGCTATCTGTGTACTCATATGCCATCTACGTATGGGCCATGAGCCTAACATGCTTTTAAGTACAAACGGAGCTACAGCGTGCAGTGTCATTAACGTCGACAGACCTAAACAGTCATGGACTATAGCTCTCACCGACAAAGAGTGTAGCCATGACGTTTACACGGAAGTCAATGACATGCTACCATGTTATGATTTATGGGTAAATTATACCTTCGGTAAGCCACCACGAGTTTCTCCGAGTCACCATCGACCGTGACTTATCTTCGTCGAAACACATCTCTGCATTAAGAAAACAGATGGACAGCATACCTCAAGTCATTCGACTTCGTGGGGGCCATCCAAATCATCTCTTCTGCAGCTCTACCAGGTATTTTTTGTTGGATACCTCATTTACAGTATGCCTGTACTTTCTTAGATTAGTACAACGGCCGTACGCACACTTGAAAATGCTTAGGCTCGAGCACTAAAAATTTGCCTAGGACTACCACGATGTGTTTCTACTAGGGGCACTATTGCAGAGGCACACGCGTGCCCAGCTCGAGTTTATCTGCAAAATGAACCATTAGGAGTGCATCTGAGGCTACTGACGAGGCACAAGAATCAGTCCCTGACAAACGTCACAAGTGTACGGCTTGACGCCGCCCATTCAGAAGCCATGTGGTCGCAACAATATCTGCTGCCGTTGGACTTCGCACCGCATGACATAGGGGAAGTTCCACACTGGACAATGGCAAAGCCAACGGTGAGACTCTGAATCCCCGGCATAACGAAGAAGTCGAAAATGCCGCTTGTTGGGCTCAATCATTGCGTGTTATCTTACATTGTTTACATGTACGGATATACCGAACATGTTTTTGCAGAGATTCTCTAGCACAAACGTCTTCAGCGGCAGCTTACACGGTACCTGGAATGGGGATCACGCAGGGGTTCAAGATATGGCACAGAACATCGTCAACAGCAACTAAATTGACCGGCCTTCGAGAAGCAGTCCGCTGCATACTTCAACAGAGCCTCGGGAAATGGACAGTGTTCTGTTACTTAAAACCGGCACTGCAACTCATAAGCATTTATATGAATCACAGAACCGTATACAGTTCCTTGGTTGATGACATCAGGGCGCGGCTTGTTGAGGTGTCTCAATCCGGGCATACCATCGTACTGCAGTGGATTCCTAGCCATTGTGGAATAGCTGGAATGAACAGGCTGACGCGGAGGCAAAAAGGCACACGCTGAGGGGAAGTTTATAAAAACTAATTTTTCCCGGTATGACATCAACGCCTTGCTCCATAAAGTTCACGATGGTAGCAATGTGGGCTTGTTGGCAACGCATCGTGAATAGGTGTACCGTAGCGCGATTAAAAGACAGGACAAAAGAAGACACACAGGGACAGGTGTGTCTTGTTTTGTCTTGTTTTTTAATCGCGCTACCGTATACCTATTCAAGTTGCTCCATAACTCCATGAAAACCTTTATGGCGTAATAATGGGACAACTGCGAACATCGGCATGAGCGCCTGCATAGACTTGACGCTAATTTGCTGTTCCTGCTTCCGCTTTGGTTGCGGAGAGGCCAGGAAGCACTCATACATCGATTACGGCTCGGTGTGGCGTACACTCACCGATACATTCGCACGATTGGACAAGCATGGGACCCTAACTGTAGCGTCTGTCACACTCCCGAGACAATAGCTCACGTGCTTTGCGTGAGCCCCTTAATATGTGGCCGACCGAAGAGCACTTAAATATAGTGTTGACTGCTTCGAACTGCCGCCCCTTTTCGAAACAAAAGATTTTAGGCGTGTGGAAAAGAGTTGACCATGCACAACGTTATATAAAGTCAATCTTGAACTTTCTACGACCACCTCTAGAACCTGTGAGACTTGCAGACAATGCGAAATGTGCTTGCGCGATAAACCCCCCGGCCGTAGAATAACCCCCTCCTCCTCCCCCCCCCCCCAGAATGTCGAAAATTCAGAATACTAATATGATACGTTTAGAGAATTCCTCAAGACAGTGCTTGACGCTGTAAATCATTTCAATATACAAATTAAATGGTAAATGGCATCATATACACTGCAAATCGAACTCATTGTTGTGCTGGAAAAATGAATTTTAAACAGTGGCTCGTGTAACTGAGATTGAAGTGAATGCGGTGGACGGCACGTTCGATCCCACCTATTGAAACAACCTGACACATGAAAGTTTTATTTGGGGTCGAAACGATTACGCGGCCAGTATTGCCGCGCTGCCAGCATAACAACTTCTTCAATCCAGAAAGACGTTTTTAAACAAAGTTCTCAAGTTGCGCGAAAATGTGCAAATCAACCTGTCTCATTAAGTTACTGCATGTTTCGGCTGTCTGTACGCCTACAGTCATTAGCACGTGCACATTGGACCTAATGATGACCTGACGATGTTCTCAGTGGAGAAAGCAGTCTGGTACCAACATAAAGCATATTACTGGGGAAAAAACACGCACATCTAACGCAATCTGGAATCTAAACGTTGGGATTGAAATGCGGCGAAAATTATTTTAGTTACGTAGCAGAAGTAGAAGATGACACGAGGAAAGTGTTGTCGCCTGTAGCTGTTAGTTGTCTGCGTCACGAGAGCGAAGGAGATGTTTGATGCTTGTCGAGGAAAGAACGTTAATGAGAAGTGTGTGCACAGACATGTACCAAACATATCTAAATACAATGAGGGTTCATACGCCTTGTGCCTGAGTCGCCAGAGCATGCATTCTGGGTGAATGCCCAAGAATGGGCATATACTAATTTGCACATACCCAGTGCCGAAGTCATTTGTTCGGGCACACATCAAGTGGCCCAAGTTGTCTCTCTATATCCATTAATATATTCGGCGAGGAAACGACAATGAACACTAAGCCCTGGGTAAGACTCAAAGAAAGATTTGCTTTAAAATGCTGAATCATATCAATATCAGAGAAATTTGCCAGCCTTCCGTTTAGCCGTATTATAGCTAAGCCGATTATCTCTGCGCGATCGCTATCAAATTATCCCTATGAGCAACGAGAGAAAATAAAGAGCTCCGTGCAATAACCTTGTGAAGCTCGACCACAAAGCAGAATCACAATATTAAAATACAGGCGTCAGTTGTAGATTAGTAACAGATGTAGGCTTTGAACCATAAGGGGCATATAAAAGCCTCATGTATCTACGTCGCTGAAAGTTATCACTCTGGAAAATTAAAATTCCCTCTTAACAACTCTAAGCGAATTCTATGATTCTACAGAAATAACAAAGGCCACTTATCCTGATTCTGCTTTACCAAGAAAATTTGAATAACTGGGTCAGATCAAAGAAAAAATTGCGGCTGAACCCATCTCAGGATAAATGTAGACGTTAATGCGATTTGCAGTGATGTAGCTAAATATCGTATTTACACAGTGTAGGCGCGTCATGTATGAGACGTCTATGCAGCCGGGCTCCTCTCCCGCGCTTCCATCTGGACACGCTGCATTATTCAGAGGTGCCGCCGCTAAGTCCGCGGGGGCTGCTTGTGTGAATACAGATTCAGACAAGATTGTCTGAGTACATGTGGCGCAGGTTGGATTCCACCTAGCACCGGATAAATATTAAATATATTTTGCCATTGAAGACCGGCACATAATATGCGACACATAGTTGGCCTTGTTGGCGTCAAAGAGGTTGATTGAAGAGCGGCACATGCACAAAGGCGCTTAGCCAGTGACCCAAGCTGCCATCAGAGAGGGTCAGTGAAGATTGGTGCATACCCAGTGGCACATACCAAGGGACCTTATCTTGCGTTACAGAGGTTATTTGAAAATCGGCACATAGCTAGTGTCAAATACCTAGTGTCTCAGATATTTTTGCGTCGCAGAGGCTCATTGAAAAGCGGCGCATAACTAGTGTCAAATGCCTAGTGTCTCAGAGTGATGCGGTGGTTGGTTTCGAATCCGATTTCGTCAGCCCGAACACTACCTTTATTCCTCGTCTTGCTTCCCATTCAGACACCGTCCTTCTGCTCACCGTTACACAGTCCCTCATCCCGCAACAAAGCGTGCAAGAAAGAATATAAGAGGAGCAATGAAAGAGTGCAAAATGACAAAATATATACCAAGGCGCAGTTAGCTCTGTATACTAAATAAAAGTTCAGAATAATACCAGACCACTGACGTCAAGCACAGCTCTGGTGGATGAGCCTGACTGCGCTCCAGACGACGTCTTCGAGAGCCGTAGTTCGTGAATACTGATCGTAGTGCACGTCCAGCTCTTGGCACAACAGTTCAAGCGCCTTGAAGAGGCAGGAGCGATGGCTGCTCTTGAAGCTAAAGTGTGGAAGAAAGGATACACGTTGAGTGTTTTCTTTGGTATATTGCGCTCTCGTGATGTGGACCGTCGGCGCGTGAATAATCTTGTTTCTGATTGTTAGAGATATAAGTTTCCTGAAATGACTGCTCATTCTTCGAGGTTTCTGAGGTCAGTGAATGACACCCATTCTTTTCACCATAGCATGCACTGTCATCACAGTTGTCCACGCAATAGACGCGGCCTTGACTGTTGACATTGAATAGGTCCTGGGTGACGTTGTTTTTTTAGAAAAACAGCGCGCTTGAGGTCTCCTCGTATTTGGTTGGCTAGCGAGTTCACATCTTTCTTTTTGTCGCATCTGTATTTTCGCCGGCGCTCCTCATTGTCGACTGTGCTAAAATCATCGTTGTGGTCGCTGAAGTTGTTCATGGAGTTATTGTTGATTTATTTGTATGTTGCCGCGAGAGTTGCTGAAGTAGCATTTCCATCAGAATAATGTGCTTCACTTGTTTCGCAAGTGGACGTCATCTAAGTGTAGATGGTACACTGCTCATTTTTGGGAGACTTGCCTTGTGGCAAAAACATTGGGCCAGGCTATACATCTCAGGCTCCTGCGACGCTTAGAGCGACGGAGGAAAGTTTGTATGTTGCGAAGTGGTTTGGTCTCCGAATGTACGTGGCTCATCCGTACCTCCAGAAAATGCATTGTCTTCCTCGATAAAAGAGCACATGCTGTTGGTGGTTTCCTTCCGACCTAGCGTAGGATAGCAAGTCAGATTTGTTTCATCAGAATAAATCATAGTTGCGCTTCAGACGCGGCGTTTCCTTACAGCCGTGGAATTGTTACGTGACGCGAAACTCGGTGGTGACCGGCGCGTACACAACAACGAACGCGTCAGATGGTTCAGTGGCATGATATCTGTGGTGTGGAGCACGTAGATGGTGAAGATGGCTCTGCGGTAGTCATATTTATCGAAGCTGTGCGTTTCTGCGTCGTCTTCTAGGGAGGATCACGACATGGGAAGGAAACTCATCGACGATCTCCTTATACGAGGCCTTGTTCGGCATTGATGATCGTTATGTGGAGACTGTGTGTGACTGCGGTGACCCAATTGAAATGTCTCTGTAGCTGCTGTATAACGGAGAGGCCTGCAACGTATTCAATGAATCGACTGATCATTTATACTTTAATTTGCGTCCACGATCTGTCGTCTTCGAAGATGTGCGCAAGGTAAAAGCGGTAGGCCTCACCGGTGACGTATTCATTCAAGTTTCTGACCATGTCCCGTTCCGACGATTAAGCAAAGGATTTGTGGAGCTCGAAGAAGGGGAGCCAGGCTTCAAGTGGCCAGTCGCCCGCTCATCCGGTATACTTGGGTATACCCAAGGCTTTCGACGATGAGGTCATAACGATTGTCAGACAGACAGACGGACGGACAGCCAGACGGACGGGCAGCCAGACAGATGGACGGACGGACCGACCTCGGAAAGTGCGTGAGTACCCTATAAGGACGCTAATCACAGTAAAACGTTTTAATGCTGTGAGAATTCTTTGGGAACGTATGCCAGTTTGTGCTATGTATGTATGTATGTATGTATGTATGTATGTATGTATGTATGTATGTATGTATGTATGTATGTATGTATGTATGTATGTATGTATGTATGTATGTATGTATGTATGTATGTATGTATGTATGTATGTATGTATGTATGTATGTATGTATGTATGTATGTATGTATGTATGTATGTATGTATGTATGTATGTATGTATGTATGTATGTATGTATGTATGTATGTATGTGTGTGTGTGTGTGTGTGTGTGTGTGTGTGTGTGTGTGTGTGTGTGTGTGTGTGTGTGTGTGTGTGTGTGTGTGTGTGTGTGTGTGTGTGTGTGTGTGTGTGTGTGTGTGTGTGTGTGTGTGTGTGTGTGTGTGTGTGTGTGTGTGTGTGTGTGTGTGTGTGTGTGTGTGTGTGTGTGTGTGTGTGTGTGTGTGTGTGTGTGTGTGTGTGTGTGTGTGTGTGTGTGTGTGTGTGTATGTATGTATGTATGTATGTATGTATGTATGTATGTATGTATGTATGTATGTATGTATGTATGTATGTATGTATGTATGTATGTATGTTTACGCCTAACCTTTTCCCTGCCAACTAGGGTCACTATATAGGTAGTCCATGATCAAATAGGTAGAGCATCTAGCTGCTGTGCTGGGGGAACCGGGTTCAAAACTAGCCATTGGATCAGCTTGGGCTACTAGGTATGTATGTGCCGCTCTTCAATAAACCTCTTCGATGCGAACTTCGGTCAGTGGGTATGTGGCGCTGGGTATGCTCTGCCTTCCATAATATTTATTATATCAACATAACATCAACATTTACCACTAATCATCAGATTGATGATTAAAGATACTTATGCAAAAATATAGTAT
Source organism: Dermacentor albipictus (assembly GCF_038994185.2). Classification (NCBI taxonomy): domain Eukaryota; kingdom Metazoa; phylum Arthropoda; class Arachnida; order Ixodida; family Ixodidae; genus Dermacentor; species Dermacentor albipictus. The sequence goes on along the minus strand of NC_091824.1, from coordinate 164,027,871 downwards.
AAGGTACGTAGAATAGTACGTCTATTCGTAATAACTAGGGGTGTGCGAATATTGAAATTTTCGAATACGAATCGAATACGAATAAGGCGAAAAACTGTCTTCGAATATCGAATCGAATATCGAATATATCTGTACTATTAAAAAAATTGCAAAACGAGGTAACAATAGCTTTATTACCCTTTTAAAAATAATATTGCATTTTACGAGGCTGCTTCAGGTTAAAGAGGCACTCATTCTAAGTAATGCACTCAGGTAATGCAAGGTAATGCTCTGTCAGGTAAACGCTTGTTACAGATTATCGCGAAGGAAAATTGACTGCTCAACATGTTCAGAAAGTAAAGGCTCTCTATGCACTGTGACAACATTGGTCCAGGTAACATATTCTAGGTGCATATTTTATTGCGCATACTTACAAAGCCCGAAAGTACATCATATATTGTTATGAAAGAGCCCTAGAATAAAGCTTGGTAAAAAAAAATCGAAACTGATCATGTCTCACGGGCCTGATGCAAATAGACTGGGACAGAGCGTACACATTCATAGTAAGGTTCGTTACAACACTTAAGATCCCAGTGCTGTAACGCTGTGGCGTCGTTTTGTACCTTCTTTTGTCCTTGTTTTGTAATGCGCTGTAACGAACCTTACTATGAATGCCAACCAACTGGCCCAACTTGCCATCTTGATGCAGAGCATACAGATAATGAGCGGATCATGGGAAGCTCTCAGTGAATAAACATGTTCTTAGGAGAATGTGGAGCAAACGTATAATTCGTTAATTGCTAAATTATTCACAGTCTGTCCGAACATATTCGCCGTTTCGACCATTATTCGGCCGTCCTCGAATATTCGGGAATTTACGAATATGCATTTCTCGAATCGAATACGCTTCGAATAAGGAAAATATTCGATTCGTATTCGAAATTTCGAATATTCGCACACCCCTAGTAATAACCTTTATGTACCTTATTTTAGCTAATAAAAATAAGGGCAATGACTTTGATTCGTCTTCGTATTATCGTACCCAGATTAACAGCGTATTTAATTACAATAGCGTTGTGAATTTGCCGAACGCATAACAACTTTGACGCAATAAGTCAAAGCAAGACAATAAATTCGCATTCTGAACGAAAGCAACTTACGGTTCTTTTAATCCCAAGCATTCTTTGCTTAATTCTTGGCACATTGCGGTAGATAGGTAAGTAGATTTCTGTCTTGACTCGCTTTATTAAAGAAAAGCTAGCGCGACCTATGGTATAATCTAACCTCTACCATCGAGAACAGCAGCCCGGTGCTCTCACCAATAGGTGTACATTTATTGGCCGGAGTACAAATGCCATCGTCGTTCTAACACACGCCACGTGACGTAGCCATAGGTACGTACGATTGTATAGTCGCTGATGACGCCACAATCGGCGTTTTTCAAGCTTGCGCTCGTCCACTACTTATGTAGAACCCAACAATCGCCATGTCGTAAGCTCGCGTCGAACCGCCATACTAGAAATCATGCTGTTTCCTCTGTATAATCGTCTTCAATGTGGTCGTCGTTGGACTAGTGTCGTCACGCACTCGTACGCTAGCGACCCCCCCACACACACGACCACTCTATTTGCACAAACATGCTGGTTTACATGGCAACATCGTATCGCTTTCCGGAACGCCAAATTACTCTGGATAGCCACGTACCTGCAAAGTGCTTCGCGTACCATCGATTCCCACAGTGCATGGGATCTGCACAACTGTTTCCCTTTTTTTTCTTCTTTAATAGCATGATAGAACGAGATACTGGTGCACAATGACGGCCCCGACAGTGACTTGCATTTTAGATACATGTTACAGTTACGCAGGTAGCTTAACTATAGACCTAGGTTTTTGTAAAAGAGCGAGAAGGACTAACGCCTCCTAATTTTAGACGCGGTGGTGTACGCATGAGATCTGCTCATTATGAACTTTAGGACTCTCGTTTTTATGGATGGATGGATGGATGGATGGATGGATGGATGGATGGATGGATGGATGGATGGATGGATGGATGGATGGATGGATGGATGGACGGACGGACGGACGGACGGACGGACGGACGGATGGATGGATGGATGGATGGATGGACGGACGGACGGAAGGACGTCCACCAGGGCGCTGAATATACGAAGCAGCTAACTCAGATGCATATAGGAACAGTTAAAATCTTCAAAAAATAAAAATAACATATAAAAAAACGCAACTGTAGGATTAACTGAGAACTGTTGGTACCCGTTAGACTAGATTATTGGTCTGAGAGCTTATACTATTATAAAACGGTATATAAAACAAAATTTCCAAGACGAAAATTCAAATACACCCAGTCAATGCACTTTTGCACGACGAAAGAAACCACGGTGGACTAAAAGAAAAAAAAAGTGCGCATTGCAAAAGACAAAATCGTTGCCCTAATGAGAATTAAGAAGCTCCAAAAGCGGCCTTGCGCACTTAATTAAGTGTCACTTTATTGTAAATAGAACCAAAACGAAAAAAAAGTAAGATAAAAATCGAAATCAGTGTTGGAGATAGGAATGGCGCTAGGGATGGCGAGTGATTAAATAAACAATCTTGCAGAATAGCCACAGGAAAAAAAAAGCTGAAGCTAAGGACTGTGCCCTGCGAGAACCGTACTTTCATTGTTTCGAAACAAGAATAAGAGATTAGGCTCCTCGGAGTCGAAATTGCCGGGCCAGTGGTGGTGCGCTTTCCATCTGTAGCATAGCAGCGGACGTGACTGCGACTAAGCCGCCTTGCCAACGTTGTGTTAATTACTACATAGTTTCTTCTAGCTTTCCAAACTCGCACGAGAACTCCGGGTTTAATTATGCAGCGCAAGCGGATTGCTCTAAGCGACCCTTCGCTCCTGGCTTGTCTCTGTCGATCTGCGGGCAGTGCCGTGTCTGTTTCAGCTTTGCGGAGAGATGAGTCATTAAGTTTCAAGTTCGGTCGTCGCTCGCCCGCGCAGTGAATATTTCTTGCTCTTCCAATTTTACGTTTCTATTCGATTTTTCATGCTCTCCCTACAAGAGCCGAGCTTTCCAGCTATAAGTGCTGCTCACTTTGCACATTATGCTTTCTTTTATAGAAGAGCGCTAGCAGCGCCTTAACCAGCGCGAGCTCTGCGCTATATCTAATTGCCTTAATCGAAATAAGGAATACTTATCGTGAGTAAAAATAGTTAAATATTCAATCAGTGTAAGTAGGTTCGCACGCAAACTACGAGTGACATTTGATACAAAATATGGTTTATATTTGGTCGCATGAATTTATTTCTTTCTGATTTCTTCATTATTGCTCTAACTGCGCGCCTCTCCTGCAAGACATGCTTGCGTGTAGTGTTGCGGTCTCCATATTGACAAGGTTTGATTGATTGTTGCGGTTTCCATGTTGACGGTTTCCATGTGACAAGAATGACAAGTCGCCATCTCGATGCAACTACGTTTCGCGAATGTTGTTTGAGCGGCGAGGCATGGAAGAAAAACCGGTGATTTTGCAAGAAGCAGTGAATAGCGAGGGAGAGAAGAAAAGCCATCCTAGGCTGTAAGGATCTTTTACTCGAGAACTTGCCGTTACCGTTCTCTCTTTTACAGGATTTGACTGCGTGTTAGTTCATCAAATTTAGTTGAACGTTTTAATTAAAGGCCAGGTGTATGTTTTCTGTGCGTGAACAAAAATTGAAGCGTGGTGACTAAAACGGAGATAGACAGGAAAAGGACGAGAGGTATTTTACTTGCGATGAATGAGATTAAAGTTATCTCTCTAGGTTTAGTTCGAATGAACCTGGTAGAATGGTGTTTGCAGTTGCTGTAAACTACTGAACCACCATTGCGCCGTCCACCGAGAGCAGAGCAGTCAACCGGGCTGTTACTTTGGTTAACCGCTTTGTCTTTTGGTCTCTTATTCTCTTATTTTCTCTGCCTATCTCTGTATATTTTCTGAGTGTGTTAGGGAAAAGTGCTTAGAACAGAACATTCAGTATATACTCAAGTTCACCAAGCTTATTTATGCGGTGGAACTTTTGCGAGAAGGTTAAAGAACATTCTTCAGTTCACATCTTTTTTGCACTGTCAGCTATAAAATCCGCACGAGCACCTCGATTCAAAAATAATGGCATTAAAGACTTTAAATATGCTAGACATTTAGATATTTCATGCCCTCAACGTTTTCTCTCTGGCAGTCTGGCAGTACTTTTGCCCTCTACACCTTTAAAAACTCTACGCTGCTTTAGGGTACAATTCTGTCCTGCAATCGTCATCAAGTGGGTATTTCGGGGGAAAAATGCTAGTTTTCTCATCATGCGGATTTAGAAATTGAATAAATGAATGATAGGTGTTGCGTGTTTTTCAAAGAATTAGGTAAACATAAATGAAATATAAATGAAATATGTAAAAAGAGCGGGCTTGTCCTATTAATCGGCGCCCGCCTATTTGCAAATGCGAGTTTGCTCAGCTGGGCTTCTCGTTAAAGTGATCCCTCTATTCTTGTGATTACTAGAAATATAGCAGCACACGATGAACTTTAAGCTCATCAGTGATAAATGTAAAGTGAAAGCAACTGCTGTTGCCGTTTAGAAAAGGTAAACTTAAATGCCAGGACGCCATAAATCCTGTTAGCGCGGGGTAGTGGGTTGATCTCTAGCAAGACAAAGAAGATGCTTTGGTTAAATTGGTAGTATTCATCTAGCTGTAATTCAAGAATAAACTCCTCTACCCAGGTCTAGGATAACACTAGGATAATCTAGGCGAAATCTAGCATAATAATAGATATGTACGTTACACATACGTTAGGAAAGGGCTCCTTCAGAGGAATCAATGTCATTGATGTCAACCATGTCAACACGGGCGCTGGCCGTGTTGTCATCCTTTCCTAGTTCTGTTGTCTGCGCTGTTTTTCAGTATGTATTTTTCGAAGAGAGTGAGTATGGTATTGCTGAAACATATATTTAGCTTTGAATTGGTAGTTTCTTGTTTATCCAAAAGCTCCAATATTACCAGCGTAATTAAGGGATTTGCATATTCTATCTTCCCTATATCTAATAAACTGTTAAAGCCCATTTTTTGAACAAAACTGCTTGGGCAGCATTGACGCCTGAAGTATTGTGTAAATAAATAAATAAATAAATAAATAAATAAATAAATAAATAAATAAATAAATAAATAAATAAATAAATAAAGAAATAAATGTTTTCGCGTAACATTGCTGCATTCACTCCAGACATAAGGAGACGCACCCATAAATAATACTATAGCAGTGCATGCCACAGAGAACGCGCGCTGTTGTTTTTTGTTGTTTTTATTCGAAGTGAATATGACGGGGAGGGGAAATGTTCTTGACGGAACTGTACTTGCACAGCATGCTGGCGGAAATCCTTCCGCTTATCATTTCTCTGGTAAGTAGTATAATGTGCCAGAAATTAAGTGGCCGGAGAACAATCTCACGTTCAGGAGCGTTTCTACCTCATCGCGTTCATAAAAGCTTCCTGCAGCTGTAGATCGCGGAGCTACCGTCAAGCACCCTGCCTACCACTGTGCGTAACCACAACGGCATCTGTCTGCTAAACAGACGGCGCACACATGGCCAACCCCGGCTATCCTCGCGGCAAGCCGGTGATCCTTTTCGCTAGGTTCTCTTTGCACCCGCAGTAATTTACGTGACCGAGATATGTTGTAAGTGCACAGAAGCTTGCGGCTCCCATTATCTATTTATGCCTGTTTTGATCGATATTGGGCGGAACAGATGCCGGCTCAGAAAACTAAGAGGCGCAACAAAGGACGCACTATAGGCTATTGGATTTGTGGTACTGCAAGAACCTCCATGCGCTGTTGGAAGTAGGAATGCCATGACATTGGTGGCGACATGACGTATACCTGGTAGTACACTCTAATTGGCTGCGCATAATTTAATTTAGGCATCGCGCTTGACGACGCGTAAAGTATAAACACACACGCACAAGGCATACAGCGTCGGTTGTTAGACTGTGTGCACCTGTGTTTTGTCGCGTCCACGGACTCAACTAAAGCTGTAAATGTAACGGCGTGCGATACAGGAATAAAACAGAGTGAATTGGAACGGGGGGAAGGCTGTAACAATGAGCTTATTCAAGTTCCCCCCAAAGCAGAGGTATCTCAGAGAAGTTCCCGATTACCTAGCTTTAACCAGACCGATCCTAACCCCGAATTGTCCTAACTTCATCAATCTCTCGAGTTTATCTGTTCTTTGCACCCATTCGCTTGCTCTAATAGGGCTAGGTTACACGTGCGTAACCACGATGGTTTGTTATGCTAACAGACGGAGCGCCAAGGGAAGCGAAATGCAATCGAGGGCAGCTAAATAATAAATGGTGCGATGGTATTAAGAAATTTGCAGGATGGTATTAAGAATTCGCTGGCGGAGGCCAGTGTCCTGCAGTATTTTATGTTCTGCAGTGAACATAAAATAAGCTGATGAGGACGACGACGACGATGATGATACAATTACAAGCTGCGTACATTATGATGTCGAACATTCATGAAGATTTTGGATTTTGTTTGCACCAACGGTAAAAAAACAACAAAAAACAACAACAGTATTTCACTTTTTTCTTAATAACCCATGTAAGCTTATCGCAAATATACATTTTGCGTGTACATATTTTGGCAGTTCAATTAAACATAACAGGTATTTTTATTGTTTCTCAGCCAATGTTGGTCCTAACCTAGAACAAGAGAAAATAATTATTAACCGACAAAGCCGGCCGATTTCTTATGCGAAGAGGGCTTAATCGGGCGTCACTCTGTTTTCCTGCTTTTATGTGTGCCTGTACCGGATATTACCACGTTTTGTGCGTAACTCTCGCGAGTTGTGGTGGTGTGGCAGTGATCTCGAGGGCAGATTTCTCTAACGAGTGCAATTAATTATGTGAAATCCAAAAAATGACCATCCCAGAGCGAGTCCTTACGTCGCATCCAATGTCTTACGAAAAAAAGAAGGAAGAAAAGGAAAGAAAATGCAGAGCTACCGTCTGTCTCCTGATTCTTGGCCTATGACATTTAGTGAGTGCGAGCCATAAGAGAGGTCCGTCGTGGTCATCATCATCATCATTATGCAGACGTGCGCATAAACCATTAATGAATAAACTCAATTTTTGTGAAACCATGATACAATGTAGCAATGATACTTATCGGAGTAATGATTTATAAGCAATAAGATAACGAAAAACACATTGGTGACGCGATATACTGCGTGTACCGATAGAACTTTAATTTCATTCGCGTACAGCTCACTGTTCTTTTTAAAACCACAGTAATCAATTAAGCGAACGAATGGCAAAACCAAGGCGTCCACTTGACCACCACCTGACTAGGAACACGTATACAAAGCATGCATTGCTCATCTTGTTGCCGCAAGGCAAGCTTTTGAATAAAAAGAAAAGTAAACAGGGTGAATTAAAGGGCTAGATAAATATAAATACGACGACATCAAAGAAAACAAAACAAAACAAAACATTTGATGCCTCGTCTACAGTGATTATTGTGGTTTTGTATTGAATTCTGGGGTTTTACGTGCCAAAACCACGATTTCATTAGGAGCAATGCCGTAGTGAGGTTCTCCGGATAAATTTTGAGCATTAGGGTATCTTAAACGCGCGCCCAGTGCAGATTACGTGGACGTTCTTGCCTTTCGAGCCCATCGAAATGCGCCGCTGCGGCCGCGATCTAGCGTCCCCTCCCCCTCGGTCGTAAAAATAAATAAAAAAATAACAAAAAAAGAAGAGAGAGAGAGAGAGAGAGAGAGAGAGAGAGAGAGAGAGAGAGAGCTAAGGAGAGAAACTCTGCGTTCACGAAAGTGCCTTTGCGCGTTTAGGAAGAAGAGGGCAATGCTACACTGGCGAGGACCAAGCGATATGTGACAACGACAGGACGCAAACACAGCGGTGTGCGTTGCTCGTTCTCTCTGGCTGTCGATGCGGCACCACAGAACACTCTGTGCCTTGCGTCGGTGGCGATCTTCCAGCCGCCTTTACATGGTTTCCTTGGCGTCTCCCTCTCTCCACGGCATGCATACGCAATGGGCTGCGGAGGGCGCTCTTGTCCAGCGAGGCGCTGTTTACAAACGACGCAGTTATACAACGAGCCGTGCGATCTCGGTCGTTATTGCCTGCTCGGCGTTGCGAAACGTCTTTATTGCGCAAGCATCGTGCTCTGGTTTCTTTTCTTTTTTACCTTGTAACACGCAAAATTTTATTGCCGTTCATTCGTCTAATGATTCGCTCTTTCGACTGCAATCAGTGTGAGCAAAACCGCCTTTCCTATTGCGTTCTCAACTTCTCATAAACATTGCGACCGGCACAAAACGCTGTTCTGCCGACCGCTGCCGAGCTCCTAGCACTTTTGCGATTTCCCGTCGTACAAAGACGGGGCGCAATTCCCCCTCTGGCTGGAAAGGACAACGGCGCCTAATCATGGGCCTTTGTGGCCAAGAGGCGCAATTCACGTTTGCCAGCCTAGAACCACCGTCGCCACTTTGCTTCCTCCCTCCTTCAATCTTTCAGCGCTTGTAAGTTCGCGAGCCCCAGCGCCACCGGGGCTGCGAACGCCACTCGCCAGCACAGCGTCGTTTGCGTATCCATGGTGACGTCTGCTGGTGGTCCTCCAGCTAGTCATGTGGCTCATCAGTCTCGCTGGAAACTTTCACCCCGTTCTTGCCGTGCTCCTCTAGCTCCGGCTCACTTCGCTCCCTCAACGTGACATATTGAGCGGCCGGCTTTCGACGTTGTTGAATTAAAGGCCGAACGTGTTCGTGACATGCTTCTCAAGTAAAGATATCACACTGAAGGCAATTATGCCGTATAACTGGTCTTCACGAGAACCGGTCTCGGGCGTTCAGTAAAGCGAAATTTCTTTTAAAAAGTAGCGAGGGAAGATTCCGCAAAATTATTTTATGAAATCATTACGGGCTCCATTCGACGTGACGTGCAGTTACGCATTGAAGGGTGTAGGATGTACTGACGAATAATATGGCTGATAGCCACATCTCTGCTCTTGCGTGTGCTTACTCTCGAATTATTACGTTTCCGAGTTGTTGTCATTAGCGGTGAGAACGAGTGTTTCTGAAGGTGCCTGAGGACATTAGAACACGAATAAAAAGGAAACTTTTGTAACCGTGTACTTTTTCGACCCTAGCTTCTTTATTCTCTCGTGTTCATGTTGTGTGGCTTTCGAAAATTCCGAACTTTACAAAATGACTTTTCTGTAAAACAAATTACGAGCTGGCTTTGCGTCACATTATGACTGCTATATCTTAAATCAAAAGATTTTGCCCTCAGGAGGACAAGCGCTGCAGAAGAACTACGCTGAATTAAAGAAGACAGAGCGAATGGAAACCACCAGCTGACGCAGGCTACCTACGTTTAGAGTGCGTGACGCTGAAAAAGAAACAAAACGACATAAGCAAAAAAATTACAAAGACAAGAAATCGTGATGGTTTTTGTATCAGTCACAGAGTGAAGGTCGGTGACCTCCGGCCATGTTCTCAAATACTATCACACGCTGCACTTGAAGCCTGCTATGACACGTAAAGCAATGACTGCACGCAGAAACTTCACGAAACCGGCGAAAAAAAAATACAGGCTAGTTCTAAAAATTTCTCAGCCTTGTCTTTCTTCCTCTTTCCATTGTCAACTTTTCGTCTCGTGTGCATCTTGTTCTTCAGCATTAGCATTTCCAAGACGCTGAGGACTTACTCGTCTGCCTTGATTATTATTCTCATCGTACTTAAATTGGGGAATGCGATCCGTACGAGTTTTTATCCGCGACCTAACTGTGAACTGAACCGGCACCCGATTGCACGAAGTACTGCTGAAAACCTTCAGAATATGACACGGCGTTTGAGAAGTTTTACATTGCACCCCGGCAGCAAATCATGTCAGTTGCGTGAAACAGCGTCTCGGCCGCGGTCTTCCTAATGAACGCATTTAGGCACGAAGGGTATCATGTATAATATGCAATTTTTTTTTCAGTTGAACACTCGTATCGGGTTTGCTACGACTTTACTCAAATTTCTTCCTTCAAGCAACTAAGAAAGGCGCAAAAAGAAGTAGTCTGCAATACGCGGCACCATCTTCAGCGATGACCTCGAATCACTGCCAGATAGCGCTTCGAAGTTTTACTGCGACAGATTTCTTCCGCCATTTGCTCAGGGCCATCGAAGACACATCTCTATGAAATTCCTGACGGAGGCACTAACGGTGGCCATGGCAGCACTGGTGGTGCTCTGAGACTAATGAGCAATGTCATTACGCACTGCCGCATTGATCGAAGAGTATCCATAGCCAATCGAGAAAGTTACCCCGCGGATGCGAAGCGAAGAGGTACTTCTGGCCCTATGGAAGTCTTCAGGGAGGTCGGCTCTGTTCACTATCTCTCTCTCTTTTACTTCCTTCCATTTGTTGGTCGCATATGTTTAGTTCTTTTATTTCTCGGCTTTCCTATCAGCTTCGTTTGTATTCGTTAAGAATTTGTTTCTGAGGAGGTACACTCGTTGAAAAGGATCCCAACTGCTAGAGATGATGCCTGTTGGAACGTGCAAAAACGTGGCTGGCCTGTACGGACAAGCTGGCCACGGGGATACGTCGACAGCAAAATACCAGAAGGAGAGCAAGAACGCCGAATATATATGGGGAAGCAAAAGGCGGTGTCTTGTTGCTTCGGCAGATGTAAGAAAACGGCCGTTGGTTCTGGAACAGAAATGGAGCTGACGTGAGGTTAGAGAAAGGACAAGGCTATTCGGTGCTTTAGCATAGAAAGCGCAAGAAGGCAGATAGAGAGAGAGAGAGAAAAAAAAAAAAACTGAACGACACATAAGGAAAGCGCCTGTTCATTCAACACAAGGAATAAAACTGCTGGCATGTACTTTTTCTTTGGCCTAACCCCTCCCAGTTCCTTAAGCCGACGTGAAGCCATGGGGCGCGTGCTCCGATACGGGGAAAAAAAAATTGAAATCGTTTTCTGTTTACTTTCTTAACCATTTCTGTTCGTTTTTTTTTCGTCCTCTGGCTGCTATATGCCTTGTATTTCTGGATGAGGACGTCTATGAATTGCCATGCGGATAGTGATTCTGTTACAGAGAACAGATGGCTTTTCGGAGTTTCACTGGGACTTTTACATTAAGTAGTGCATTAGTACTGAAAGGTTAGAGAATCTCGTTATCCTTTTGCTAAGCCAATATCTGCCTTCGTTACACATTCGACAATAACATATTTTATCCACTGACGACATGGTATTAAGACTCTCGAGTGGGCGGCTTCTGGATGAATGGCCGACTTCTATCAATAAATAAGCGCAGATGTGTTAGCATTCCGCGATTTCAGTCCTAGTGCAAGAATTTGGCTTCAAGGTTAGTCTTCGTAGTATGAAATAGAGAATGATAGAATGAGTTTATTGCTTGGCGAATGTATTCTTTTAAAATAGGAAAGAAAGAAATAATGCTGAAAAAAGAAGGCGTGCTGCTAAGGACAGGACCTATAAACTCTTGTAATTGCACATATTTCCTGGAAAACGCAAGGAGAGACTCCATGGCGGCTCGACAGTCCTCTAGCTCGCGCAATGGTCAGATCTACTCTTCGTAGCCAGGCACATCTTCTTGGCGTAATTGCTTTCCCAGCACCAGTTCATGCGCCGGACAGTCCCACATCAGGTGTTCGGCGGTAGGTCGTACATGTTGCTTGCAGTTCAGCTATGTGTGGCCGCCGCTAGGGGCGCATTATGTGTAGTCATCAGCGTACACATCTTGTTGACTTTCTGCCACCCGTCGTCTCGCGTAAGTGTGAAATAAATCCAGGTTGTAGCCGCAAAACAAGCACTTCTTCGGCGCCGGGTAGACTAGGAGGCTGTGGGTGGTGGTTCGGAGGCACAGCGTGTCGAAGGTGCATCTGTCGTTAGCCACTGTGCTGGGGTAGTGGTTTTGGCGTAGCGCTGCGAAGCCCGAAGGCGCGGGCTCAAATACCGGCCATGGCGGCCAAGTTTCGATGGGGACGAAATGCACAAGAGCTCGTATACCATGCATTGAGGCATGCTAAAGAATCCCAGGTCACAGAAACCCAGGTGTTAAACAAATCTGGAGTCCCACGTACACTACGGGGTTCTTCAATATATATCGTGGTTTTAGCGCGTAAGGTCCCCGAATCGTATTTTGATGGCTTGCTTCTGTCGTTGCTTCTTAAGGGAGTGCTGGACGTTATCAGGGTCGTGGAAACCAGGCTGAGGTTTGGACGGTCGCGATGTAGAAGGTGAAGGTGAATGGGTGCGAAGGAGGGTTTGAAGGCCCACGCTGCCTCATCAACCCTCTCGCATCCACGAATACCAGTGTGATCCGAAACCCAAGTGGACGACCACAGTGCTGCTTGCTGTTGCATCGTCAGCTGGCGCTTTGCACAATTGCGTGATATTACGTAATTGCAGGAATAAATGACGCTCTTGAGACAGAGAGAGGGGAAAAACAGAGGAAGAAACGCCAGCAGGTTAACCAAGGTCACGCCCAGTTGGTTGCCCTACACTTGGGGGTCACGAAATGAGGAAACAAAATAAGGAGGAGTCATTCAGTGATCACAGGGCCACAAAAAATTTAAGGGACGTTCAACGCTCTTGTGAGCAGTCGCTATCACAAAACATCAATGTGCATGATGTGGCCTTAGCTTTGCAGATGGAAGCACTCACCTGACCGTTGGGCCTCTCTACGTAAGTGAGAAAATAAATACAAAGAAAAAAGATGAATTTGATGTTTTGTGGCATAGAAAAAAAAAGAATAGGGAGAGAGTTCTTTTAAGAGCAATCGCCAGTGGCCTGTAATGGCGTGATATTCAATTAGCTGGGACAAGCATCCCACAGTTAACGCTCCGCGCACGGTTGTTCGCTAATAGCATTAGCCTCGCTTTGTCGCTCCGCTAACTCTTCCTGCTGCAAGACCATAGGCGCTTCAACGACTTGCTGCTAGGCCGAAGCTTCCGCTTCTTTTACCGTTATATATTTTGTCCGTTTTTTTCGCAGTCTCAATTACTGGAAGTGAAGCAATGAACGGGAGTAAATGAAGCAGAAAAGAAAAAAAAGGTAAACGAAAATGTTTGGATGAGCGCACGCGACGTCTTCGCAGGCATTATCGCTTGTGCAGCCCTCTTTACGGCATCTGAATATAGGGTTGAATTAGCGACTGAGACATTTAGCGTTCGAGAACGAGGTTTGAAAGTTAGGGTTACTTGGGAAGTTATTTGTGCGCCAGCACCCTCCATTTCCTTAACAGAAGTTTGCCTATTTAGGATAAGAGAAAACCTAGGTGAATCTCAAATACCTGGTTTGAAGTGATCTTGACAAAATTTTCCATCTGTGCACCTTGTGAGACGTTTTACTGTACTTAATTTATCAGCGACACCTTGACGGTAACACAAAGAGAAATTACTAAAGGTAGCTTTAGAAAGCTGCATTAAGAGCAGGGGTGGTGATGTTCAGGCGCAAACAGAATAACAGCTCTCTCTGTATAGATTACCGCAGAAAATTGGTGGTTGTTTTCTGAGGCTAGGGCAGGGATTGTTCGTTTACGTGCAGCTTGAGCCCATTCACCAATTTATAGAACAAAAGAAAATGTAAGAAAAGAGTAAACGATGCACTTGGTCGGTACGCAACAGGAGCACAAGCGTACCAGCGGGAACAACCAATATCGGCGTTAGTTTGAGGCTAATAAGCATGCAGAAAAATTGGCTTAGCATGAGCCTAACTGACATTCCGGCACAATCTTGCAGTTATTAGCAGCATAAGAAAACAACCCACTTCATTAAAGGAAGCCGCTGTATTGTTTCTTTCCAAGAGATGACAAACAGCGCCTTTCGGTGGCTCGAATGCAGGCCCCTGCGGGCCTATTCATCCCTGCAGTCGTAGACGGCATGCCACAATGACACCGTCATATTGAAGGCAAGGCCCACTGTCTTCGCATAGGGACAGAAGAACAACGGCCCATTGTCACCCAACTGCTGCAAAGGCATTTAGGTCGCCCTCGCATAACAGGAAATGAGACTGGGAACAATGCAAGACCGGTGCTATCCACGAGCGACTGGTCTTTGCGCACACGGCGCATTCTAGGCCAGATCATATCAGAAAGAACAGTACTTCCCTTTTATATAATGTATTTTACGTTATGAAAGCACTCTGGCATATTGACAACATCGGTTGTTTTCTTGGCTTTTGGCAAAGGCTCGTAGTTAGGGTTGAGTTGAGCGCTCTAAAATGCTCAGGCGGGAGTCATGAGACATGGAATGATGGGCAGACTGCACGTCACAGACACACACACACACAAAGGGTAGCATAACAAAGCAGCACACAATAGCATCAGAGTAGCGCACAGAGTAGTGTCACATGATAGCATGCTAGGCATGCCGCCAGGCAAACCTCCAGAGGGTTCAGTAAAGAGCCTCTCGTCTAAAATGATCATATTGTTGCTCGCGTCCCAAGTCATCAAGGATAGCGTGGTAATCTGAGTTATGGTAGACTGCCTTTATGTACAGAAACATCGCCACTGTGCACCGTTTCGGGCATTTTCGATGCTCAGGAGATGCTACAAAGCCTAGTCATGGTTGCCAGATTTGGCTACTTTGCGCCAAATTGGCTTCATTTTGAGGCTGGTTGCGGAAAAAAACTGCCTTGGCTACTTGGGTACCTTTTTGGTTACATATGAAATAGCTTGGCTATTGTGAAAATTGGATACAAATTTGTGTAGCTCGCATTATGCAGCAACTTTAGCAATATCTAGGCCACCGTACGACCCCGGCACTTCAGGTCTTTTCAAGCTGGTCCATCATCATCGTCAACCCAATGCGGGAGCTTTCATTTCATGCAGTGCATTTCGTACTAGTGACGTCACAGCGTGTGCCATCTTCGCATTGACATTTCGCGTCAGGCCTGCTGTACATTGTTGCGTCGCAGATTGTAGAAGCAAACTGGTAGCGCATCAAACGCTTCATGGGGAAGCACGTTCGCTTTGGGTGGTTATTCCGTAAGCAGTGTTTAGAAACAAAATGTCTGATAATCTAGTCTCAATTCTAAGGATAACTTTCGGACTGTGACCGAGGAATTTTACCAGCTCCCAGCTTTGATATCCTTCCAGGAATGATTCCCAAAATAATCCTACACATTTATACCTGAATTGCAGCTCCGATTCTGATTTTGTGATAATTTTCTTGTGTGTGGTTAACATTCTAGCCTTATAACCTGATCAATGAGCTGTTAGCTTCAGTCATTTATACACGTTGCATAATCTTTTTGTATGTTCCTATATTTACTAAAATAGCTTTAAGCACTGAATGTGATAATGTCTTTATAGTAACAGAATAAAAACGAGCGCAACGTTTTTCAATAATTTGGCTACTTTTATGGCTAAGTTTGTCTCCGGCCAAAGTTAGCAAAATTTTTGGCTGCTTTCTGAGATTTTTTGGCACGGTTCACATTTTGGACCTGGTGACCCTGAGCCAAGTGCATCTTGAATTCATGAGAGACGAAGTTTTAAACTAATGATAATGTCCACATACGCCTCGTAACACTCCAGGCATCATTCGAGACCTGACAAAACATTTTTTTTCATTATCCTTCCAGCAGAACTGGGCAGCCTGACGGGACAACGCAATGCTATGTCTATTGGACACACAATAGCTTTGACTGAAAATTACAGTATTATTGATTTTAAACTTCAATAAATCTGAGTGCTGAAAACATAGCGGAATAATTTTCACGGTCAGACCTTAAACTACAGCTCAGAAAGAGGGCTGAAATGCTAAAGTCGACAAAAAAGAATTACTCAACAGTCCTGCTGTCGTTATGGATACAGACAAGAGACCCCTTTAGGCTCTTTCTTTCGTTGACGAGGATCATAGTAGTAAAACCTTTGTGGTAAATCATACTTGTAACTCATGGGTTACGGCTTTCAATTCGTGCGCAGTAATGTGAGCTGTGTGATTTTGCTGCGTTGTTGACTGGCCACGGATGTCCATTACTTGGAATGGGCTGGTTACATAACCGGTAACAGAAAATCTTATTGCAGCACAGACAATCTCTACCGCCTTTTATGATATGCCATCTGTAAAAGTTGCCGTAAGGCTGTAAGTCTTGCCGCTACCGGATTAGACTAACGCGTATTCATTAGCTTTAATTACGATATCGCTGCAACTTGTGACTGCCGCACCAAACTGCTTATAGACAATAAAATTTCTCGAGGTTTCTATTTATCAGGACGGCATATTGTGTGACATAAACGAGGCAGTAATTGGGCAACTTATTATGAAATTCAGACTAACATCTTTTTGAGCACAATAGATTAAAAGCCTATCCTAATGCAGAATTTGGATCCCCAGAGTTCATACTCACTTCCGCATTTAAAAAAAAAGAAAAAGGTGGCACTGCTAGTTTTTGCGGCGTATTGAATTCCGAGCGCTTTTCTCCTGAAAACTGGAAACAACATGCCGAATAGGCAGCTCAACTTTCGCACCTCTCTCAAGCGCCTATGAGCAACATGACCGTTCTTGCATTGCCGCGGGTCGTTCACGAAGCGGAGATAAGGGCTTAACAAATATGATCTCTCATTATGCGTCCTCTGCTATCTTCATTTTATCAAATTATTGCGATAATGCCATGTATAGCGGAATTATAAAAGAGATCCCAAAAGTCATACAGCTGGCAATATGCGTTGTCATTAAAAAACAAGAAAGGAAAAGAAATCGGCGTGCTAACTGGTCTAAAGCTCCCGGATTACCTTTCATATGACCGCGGCACTAAACGGACCAACCGTGAAGCATATAGGAGCCACTGGCGCAAAGCCCTGTTGCACGCAATACGTCCGGCCTGCCGCGCTTCTCTCGCTGCCTTCGCCGCAGTCTGTCAGCTCGGACGACGACAGGATTGGGCGACGCGGTGCAGCGCGGATCGCCGGCGGAAATGCGCGTCACGTGTGCGTTCTCAACGAAGGCCGGCGCCGCCGCGTAATGCATGAGCAGGAGACTGGGGGTTGTACGAAGGGGAAAAAAGGGTCCGTTCGTACCCTCTGTGCCGGGGAACAAAGCCTTGCGACGATGCCCTTTATTTTGTCTTTCGCAACGCTTATCATTCCCATAGAACGCGCGTCGTACATCCTATGAGGATGCAATGGGATCAGTGGCAAAAAGGAAATGCGGAGTAACGCTTGAACGGAATTCTAATCAGCCAAGATTCCACGAGAACCTGTGCGATCGATGAACAGGCCGATCGGCCCCGCTGGTTTTCTGCATAACAGCCTTTGCCTCTCTAGTTGATGCGTTTCACCTTTCTTTTCTTTCGGCTCTCTTGAAATCCCCATATTTTTCTGTCTCTCGAAGCTGCCCGTTCTTTTCTATTCCTCACCTTTGTGTTACGGAACCATGCAATGTACGCTCCCACGTTTTGTTCTGCACTTTTGATTTTAAAAACAATGCTTTGTTCTAAAATTTAGGCGTTTTTTTATTCGTGATCCGTCTGCACCGCGAAGCTATTGTGACTTTGTGGTATGGCTTTCGGGGTACTATTTTACCGCGTATTAGTTTCAACTTGTTTTCTTGTTATACGCACAGCATACCCTATGCGTATACTAATCTTCATTCTTTGGATTCTTATTGTCGTAAAGCTTAAGAAAAATATAGAAAAAAGCCTCTATAGCTCCTCTTTCTCGGCTCCTCTTTCTCTATCTTTCCTCATGTCAACCAAGGAAACTCTGGAAAACTGCCGTTGTATATTGCGTCACTATTTCCGTGCATCTACAGTATTTTCTGGAGGTTTTTCTTCTAACAACTTTTAAAAAAGCTTTAGCGCTTAGCACAACTGTGTATTTGCACAAATGCTGCAATAAGATTGCATTTTTTCTCCCTATTCTCTAGTGAAACATATGCATCTTTGTTTGTCCGTTTTTATTATAAGTACTGACAGGTGGCAAACCCATCCACGTATTTGCAACGGCTTGCTTTTGCGATGACGAGGTAGTAATGCGACAAGTTTTTTAAAAATTATTTTTGTTGTATGCAAACCAGGCCATAAATTACACCTAATGTGTCGCTTAACGATTAGGGCAAAAGAAATGCTGTCTTGCTAGAAATAGTGCGAGAAAAAGAGCTGAGGTATGCGCAAACTGTTTATTTAAAATTTTTAATTAATAAAGCAGTGATCACAGTATATTTAGTTTCATCATGACGTAGGCGGGTGTTGTGCGCCGTTATTGGTATAATGTCTTTCTTGCAACTTAGCTGCCGTACTAACATTAACAGTATTTCTATAGCAGAAACAAAGATAATTATAACTATTCCAAGCATAATATGCTTATAGCTATAACGGCATAAATACTTCAAGCATGTTTCGGCATAGTTCTCGCCGAATCTTGCATTTCTCAGACGACATTCCTATTCCCGCTCGTGCACTGGCGCACCGCAGAAGCTCACTTGACGTCCGCACAGCCAGACACGCATATTTGGGAGGAGCGAATTCCTCCCAACGCGTGTGTCGAGCATTCTTTCAAAGCGAAGCTTTTTTCGCGAACCGTCCAAGACTTTGCTGACCATTGCTGCTTCTGCGGTCTTGTCGAATAGCTCATATGAGCAGTACAGCACGCGCACGACTAACTGGTTTATACAGCTATCTGCACTAATCCTGCTGACATGTCGATGGCTTACTCTGTTTTCTATGAACTTACGCAATGGAACAACAACAATGGTTACGTAAGTATCCTCATCGCATCAAATATGTTCGCCATGTCGAAAAAAAAAGAAAATAAATGAAACAGCACAAGAACAGATGAGGCACACACACGATCGCTACACTCAAGGGTGAATTTTTATCACGAAATCAAGGGCTTCAATAAATAGCACAAGTGCGCACGCACACGCGGAAAATCTCTTTCACGAGAAAAATATATAAAAAAAGAACATTTTCACAAAAATCAGCGCGTCATCAGAAGTGCGAGCGACGTGATTTGCGAATTTTTAAAGCTTTCTTTTTTTTCTTTGGTCTCGCGAGCGGAACGTTGCGTGCGTGTGTCTGCACTCGTGGCAATTATTTAAGCTATTGATTTCCTAATGAAAATGCAGTCCTGCAGCGATCGTGTGTGCGCCTCCTCTGCTCTTGCGCGACGTCTTTTTCTTTTTCTCTTTTTTTGTACAGTACGACATGGAGAAGACATAATTGTTGCGGTGAGGATACTTAGGTAACCATTGTTGCACTACTGTTTTTGCGCTACAGATCGAAATGATCAACTTATACCAACGCGCCCACTTTTCTATATAGCTTAAACATATGTCTCCGAGGGTGTAATTTCTTGATTAAGGCTTACGTTCTTTATCAATTCCTCCCTGGGGTTAACCTCGTCTATTCGATGGGTTTTTCGCCGAGTAAAGCTAGCCGATTCCGGAGACAGCGTAAAAACACAGTGTACCAATTCGGGAGATGGTGTAACCAAAACCGGGCCTATCTGGGAGACAGTGTAGGCCGCTGTAGCGTGGGTCGAGTAGTGAGGGGGTCTGCATGTTGCCGTGTTGCATGGAAGGCACGAGACCTTTATGCTGGGAAGCGCAATGCAGAATATGAACATTTACGTGCACGTTAACGCGTTGCCAAGTGAATCAAAACTTCTGCAATGGGAGAAAAACCTGAACAGTTCTTTGCGCATTCTTAGACATGAAATAGAATGGCACGCTTCATCTGACTCTTTGCATAGCTCTTAATTTAAGTGTTTTACGAAAGTATCCCTAATGTTGATTCCGACAAGTACGTTTTGTCTGCCGTAACTTTAATTTTATTTGTAATTGAAGGAATAAATTAAGTGAGCAAGAAACTAATTTTTGGAATCATCATCATCATCATGATAATCGTATCATCATCAGCAGCAGCATCATTATCAGCCTAATACTTTATCATCATCAGATTATCATTTCTTACTGTCAGTCTATGATGACTACTTTTGTCCCCCTGAGAGTATGTTCTTTTGCCAAAAAATTTTGTTCTTGAGCTGGAGCACCCCCTACAGGACGCGGTATAGGAAGAAACGTGTTATTCGAGCTATGGTTCAAATGACTTGTCGCTGGGCAAGTTTATTTATTTATTTATTTATTTATTTATTTATTTATTTATTTATTTACGATAGCGTCAAAGCTCATTGCGCGTTATAGAAGGGATATGTAGAAGATACATAAAGAAAACATCAGTAACAACAAAGCATTACCACGAATAAAGAAAGAAATGTTACAGAAGTGCGCAACAGGTACACTCAATTAAAGCAAATGAAAAACAACAAACACCAGTCAAAGTATTAGTTAAGGAATTGTTACTCAACTAGTGGGAAGTATGTAGTCACTAACGGCAGCCTTTGAAATCATTGTCTCTTCGATGCAGACGACTGAAGAGGGAGGGTGGTTCCACTCGGTACTTGTCCTGGGCAAAAAAAAAAGAAAATAGTCTAATGCATTCGTTCGACTAAAGGGAGCGGAAACTTCTTGCAGGTGCTTGATTCTGGAAGACATGTAAGCTGGTTCTTTTATAAGTTCTTGCTTTAACAGTTTGTTCTGAAAGGACATCTTGTGGAATAAAGAGAGGCAAAATACCTTTCGTCTAACTTGTAAATTCTCAAGGCCTAGATTCCACTTTATTAAAGATGTAGTAACTGCGCGTGAAAAATTAGAAACAATGAAATGAGGTGATCGGTTGTACTGACTCGATGCTATCTATTAGTGTGCGCTGTCCAGGATCCCATACAGATGAGGCATGCTCTAGCTTCGTTCTGATGAATGTTTTTTACAGAAGCGACAGTTCCGGACAACTGGAAGTGCAGCCGTATAGCGACTCTTTTGAAACCAGGGAAGTGCACACACGAGCTTTCTTCCTATAGGGCTATCACTCTAGCCAGCTGCGTCGGCAAATTAATGGAACGCATCGTGCTGACAAAAGTGGAACGGTTCTTGGAGAAAAATGTCAGCTTTTCAGACTTTATGAATCGATTTCACAGAGGGCGTTCATCTATACAGGGCGTTATCGACCTCGTTTCATGCATAGAACAGGAAAAACAACGTCGCCGATTAGTGGATGCAATTTTTTTTACATAAAAGGCGCTTATGGTAACGTCCTCCATGAGGTCATTCTTGATGCGCTCGAAGACCTTGGCATAGGTGGTCGACTCTACGCAAGTTAGGTGAGGCAACTAGAGCGACGCTTTCGCACATGTTGCGGGAGTGTCCTGTTATATCAGCTAAAATGGCAGTAGCTCCGGAGGCTCTTACGTCGAAGTGGCTCACCGCTCTACGCAGCTCCAACCTCAAGACACAAGAATGGACAGTCCAGCGGGCCCGAGAGGCAGCGAGGAGGCAAGGGCTCGATGTCTCCTCACGGGGACCTGAGCCCGGGTCATTAAACTTTGCCGGATTTACAATAAAGTTTGTTTCTATTGATCCATCTACGCGTGGATCTTCGGCTACCTTAGCGGACATACTTGTTTTGTGTCGATGGCTGACGGTAAAACGGGCAGGCGCCAACTTGGCCGTTGGGTTTCACAAGGTGCGTTTCTCAGTCCTATGTTGTTCAACATTACGCTCATTGGCCTTGGAGCTGAACTCCCAGACAATGTTGACATCAGCACGTACGCGGACGATATATGTATATGTAAATTTGGAGTAACGCGCTAGAAAATGCGTGCAAGACTACAACGGGCCACAACCGCAACACTGAAATACTTACGCCGTCAAAGCCTGTAACTTTCCACAGGAAAATATACTACAATGGCGTTCACAAGGAAATCAATGACGTGGTATCCAATATTCATTGACGGAGCAGTGATCCAGGCTGTCACGCATCATAGATACTTCGGTGTCGTCATTGACCGCAGTTTATCTAGGTCGAAGCACGTCAGTGCACTGCGGACCAAGCTATAAAGTTTTATACAAGCTGGACTAAGATGGGGCCTCTCTGAATGAAGTCTTTTGCAGCTATATCAGGCGTTGTTTATAGGCTATCTACAATATAGTATGCCTGTGCCTTCCAATACACATTCAGCTTGTCTCCGGTCATTGGAAAGCCTTCAGGCCCAAGCTCTGCAATTGTGCCTAGGCCTGTCACGGTGTACATCGACTTCCGGCACCATAGAGGAATCATGGACCTATCCAATTGAAATTTACGTGTCGTGTGAGCCACTTCGAATTCACCTCCGAATTCTGACTCTACGCACGTACCATCCCGTGTCTTCAATTCGAGCAAACCGCTCAAGCTGCACCTACTCATGATGTCTCACTACTCACAGGCACATCATTCTCTCAGACTTCCCACCTACCGTCATCTCTGAAGTACCATTGTGGACAACGCATAGACCTAAGGTGCGCCTTGACATACCTGGGATTTCAAAAAAGTCGCGTATCCCTTCCATTGGCCTAAAACTGCCGGCCAATGGAACCAAAGCCAACGGGCCAATGGAACAGAGCCAAACGGGCCAAAGTGAGTTCACTTTGGCCCGTTTGGCTCGACTATATGATGGCTCTGTGCACATATACACAGACGGATCCGTTACTCCATGCGCCTCGACCACGGCCTTTGTGATCTCTCAGCTGGACACATCCCGCCAATACAAACTGGACCACAAATTGTCTTCAACAGCTGCTGAACTTGTACCGGGACTGTGCTTTCTTACAGTACGGGGCCCACGTACAGGGACTGTGCTTTCCGACACCAAAATCAGCGCTGCGAGTCATCGATTCTTCTTCCAGGAGAGGCCAGTATTACACACTAGCATTAGACGTCTTACAGATATTCAATCTTGCTGAGAGGAACGGACGCTCAGTTGCCTTACAATGGGTACCTGGTCACTGTGGCTTGGCCGGCTTGGCCTTCCCTCGACGCTATGCACATCTCATCGGCCATGCGGACAGCCCGAACTGTGAGCGCTGTCAACTGCCTGAGACTCTCTAACATCTATTTTGTGACTGCCCTTTCTATTCATCACAGCAGAAGACGCTGGCTTCTCAGCTAGCAGATACTGGCAGGCACTGACAGGCAAACATTGTCTGAAAGTACTATTTTGTCTGCAATGTGGGACCCTACAGTAGCATCAATAGCAACAAGGGCTGCCCTGGACTGCTTGAAAATCGCCGGAGTAGAAACAAAGCTTTAAGGAAACCACTGTGTTAATGTATATATGCATCCCGTCTTCCTGTCCTGATCATCATCTTTCATCCATCATTTGTGACCCCTTTGCATTTTTCCCGGGGTAGAGTAGCAGGCCAGTGTATGCTAGCTCAGGCCGACCTCTCTGCCATTCTAATAAACTATAATATCTCTCTTATACACAAAATACACAAGCTATAGGCAACAACACTTAGTTTGATTTCTTGGCGTATCCCCCCCCCCCCTTTTTTTTCTCCCCTTTCCTTTCCTTTCTTCTTTTTTTTTTTGTCAGCCGGCGTGTCAGACGCCCTTGACACGCCGGCTAACGCGCGTGTGTTTACAGACCGGGGTGGGGGGTCCTGGCTTTGACTTTGTACACAGCGTTTCTTTACTCTCAGTTCGACACGCTAACAAATTTTCCCTCGTTTCCGCGTCCTCCCGCCTCACACCCTTCCCCTTTAGAAGAACTTCACCTATAGACCGTTTTTTCGTAGGCGCCGCCATATTGTGAGCGCAGTGGCGCCGCCTATGAGCAGCGCCATACTGGCTTGGGTGAAAGCGGTCTTTTGCA
Organism: Dermacentor albipictus; assembly: GCF_038994185.2. NCBI lineage: Eukaryota > Metazoa > Arthropoda > Arachnida > Ixodida > Ixodidae > Dermacentor > Dermacentor albipictus. The sequence continues at coordinate 164,004,135 of NC_091824.1, read as the reverse complement.
TGGCAGGTATACGCTCGGCGGCAGGTTCTGGCGTTTGTTTTCGCCGTCGTGCGGCCTGTTTAGTATGACGTGTGTCTTCTACATGGTAAACGGTTCTGTGAGACGTGCTGAAGTGGGTTAAGGCGTCATGGCCGGAATTTCTGCCGGCGTTGAGGTGGACGGAACACGTGCGATGTGCGCGCGCATATTCGAGTCTACAATCAGCCTCGGAGATGAATTGTGTATTTCTGAATGTTCCAGTCACTAATGTGACCTTATTGCAGTATTACCCTCTATTTCTAAGCTGCGGTTTAGGAGCCACGAAACATACGCGACGATCGTAACAGCGTGAGCGTGGGTACCGTTCTGCTACGATAGGAGCTGTGATGTTATACTTTGACAAGCGTTCAAACTGTTCGCTGCAGGTTACATTGCGTGACTACTTGGTTCGATGGATGAGGTTTCCGCCCCTGAATAAAATAGTTTTGGCAAGTGATAGCAGCATACCTTAAAATCTGAATTACGCTTGTCCAGCAAAGGGACTGTTTACGAACTGCGCGAGCGTCCTAAGCAGTGGTAGGTGCTGGATTACATATATCTTTGTTCTATATACCGCATGGACCAAGCATACCGCATCAGCGGTTATATATTTATAAACGTTGTGCGGTGTGACTATGCGAGGCCCTGCTGCGGCGTTAGCCCGTTTTCTCTTGCTTTTTCCAGAAAGAGGATGATAACCGAATTTCTTTTTCGGTTGCATTCGTTCCGTTCTCTACGACGCAGTCACACGCATTACGGAAATTTTGTCCTCAAAAATAGGCGTCGCATTCTTTTTTATGCGATCCCTCATATATTATGGTTGTATGCAGGCCAAAAAGGCAATGCCGAAGCGCACAGCTTACATATGTACCGTGCTGAATCACCAACCGCAGCGATCGCTGTGATGAGCAGCGCCATCGGACTCATGCAGGAAGGCTAGCGTAGACATATGGTAATTTCAAGCCTACTAGACTTGAAATGCGCGAGAACGATGCCGGTGCATCACAAATATTTGATTGCGCCTGCCGCTTAGATGTTTCGTGGTTGCCTTAGGTTGGCCGTGCACGAGCATGCGCTCTTATGCTTTGTTTTACTCCCTACGCCAAGCGATCAGATATTGAGCAGATTTACTATTTGATGCTGCTAATACAGAGACACCGTTTTTCTTTAACGAATTAAAACCGATATAAGCAAAATAGTTCACAACACATACACACACCGCCGCTGATAATGTGCGTACACCGCGGCTGATAAAACGCGTCACATTTTTGCGCCCCCAAGAGATATTTCCGCCTACTGTAGTTACCGATGCACCGAAAGGCTTCCCTGACGACCTTATATGAACGGACACGGCGTAAATTTCACGGAGTACGATCTAAAACATCAAGAAATCGTTCCGCAGCCCGCGTCAGCAATACTTTCAAGCAGCGCCGCGCCGGATCGCCCAAGGCAGAGAGGAGGAAAGGCTCTCCGCGCGCCCTATCCTCCTCGCCCGATGAAACGGTCTATATATACTGTGGCGAGGAAAGCATATGTCGCCTTGAGGAAGACAAGTCCACTTGTCGAAACGTTGGCTCCTGCATTCACCTTGTTCACGTTTTGCTCATCTTTTATACACAAGCAGTTAGTTTTAAGTGTTGTGGGTCCTGTGAAGAGCTCCTGCATATGCAGCCTAGCATTTTGTGGACAAGCGGCTGTAGCCTGAACAGATGTTTATAGTACTGCAAGTGCTACTGTGCTGTGCGGTGGCAGCATGCAGCGACAGTGACCGACTGTGATTGTATGTCTAGGCTCCTTTCGTTCTTTATCTCTACTTTGTTATATCTTTACCTCCCCCTCCCCTCTCTCCCCCACGTAGGGTAGCAAACCGGATCTTCCCCTCTGTTCCTTCCCTGCCTTTCCCCTTTCCTGTCTCTCTCTATTCGCTTTACTGATGATTTTGGAGATATGTGCATGCCAGGAGAGCTCATTAGCCACATGGACACCGAGATACTTATACGAGGGAAATGTTTCAAGACGAACTTCATTAACTTTGTACTGGAAATTGTTGGACGGGTTAGACTGCCGAAAAACTGCCATTACTTTGCATTTGGTTGGATTAAGGATCATTTGCCACTTGGAGCACAGTTTCATATCATGTCAAGGTCAATCTGCAGGATGAAATAGTTCTGTGAATGTCATATCTCACGGTAAACGACGCAGTCGTCTGCGTAGAGTTTAGTTGAAGAGTTAATTGCGTTGGGGAAGCCATTAATACACATTAGAAATAGTAATGGCCCTAAGACGGAGCCCTGTGGTACACATAATTGAAGTGCGCACTGCTGCGACACTGACTCATTTGCAGTAACAAATTGGGTACGGTTAGTAAGAAAGCATTCAATCCACTTCAGTATGTTACGATATATATTTAGGGCACTGATTTTAAGGAGCAGCAGTTGGTGTGGAACGTTATTGAACGCCTTGGCAAAATCTAGGAAGATGCAATCATTTAGTAGTCATTTGTCTAAAGAGGAAGTTAAGTTATTAATGAATGATATTAATTGTGCCCCACAGGAGTAACCGTTACGGACACCATGCTGAGAAAGAGGAAAGGGGCGGTTTACGGCACATTCTATCACAATGTGAAACAGACAGCACACAGAGAACGGGACGCTTGTGTATGTTGTCCGTTCTCTGTGCGGCACTTGTTTCGCGGCGTTAAAAAACATGCTTAGCGTCATGCGACACACGAGGAAACTTCAATACGTGTAGGTTTTCAGAACACAGAGATGAGAAAGCAAGGAGGGAGGGGATTTGAAGACAGTTAAAACGTAAGAGGAAATAGAAAGCAGCTGTTGGAAGCCAATGCTGCTGTGGTGTAGCATGAAGTGCAAGCGTATCGTCCACAACTGCTAGACATTAAGAAAATTATAAAGCATAAGCTGATACGTGGTTTAATTCGTGCATAAAGCACGAAGCCGATGCTCAGTAGGTAGCAGGGCACAAGGACACGTTTCTAAACTTCCCGCTGTTAGGATCGCCTGCAGGGGTAATGCTCTGCAAACCTATTTCAGTCCGCTGCAGTTGTTTTGATCGACCCGCGGGGGTGGCATCCTTCAGAGAACCGGCGACGCCGGCAACGTTAACCGACCATGCACCTCCTTCCGAGAACTGGCGACGCCAGGGAAGTTAACAGACCATGCACTTCTTTCGGAGAACTGGAAACCGCAGCAAAGTTAATCAACCATGCACCTCCTTCGTCGATTCGACGGCGCCTGCAAGTTAAGACACATTTGGCGGATCGTGAATTGTTACCTGGTTCACTGTCGCCTTCATGGTCTATTTGCAGCAAGAGATCTTCTCGGAAAAGGGTGTTTCGCGGTGCGTTTTCGCAGGCCCCGAAATTCGTCACAGTTTGCTGACAGTCCTGGCGGCTTCCGGAGAAGTCAGCTCTGGAGTTAAGAGGCGCCGGCCGGGTCTAGCGTGACAATCTGGCTACGAGGACCCGCTAAACCCGGTGGGTTCTGGGAATCCAAAGTGCGTATGTGAGTGCGTGAGCCCTACACCTCAAAGGCGGGTCGACTACGCCTCCAACGACTGTGAGCGGTCCGATTAGACGAAGGTTGGACAGCAGTTTTCCCTCACCTAGGGATCTAGGGAGGACAGAGTGTTTTTAAGCAGCTGTGCGCTCGACAAGCGGTGTGCTTGGAGCTCGTGTGCTTCGTGCTACGTGCTTCGCCTTTCGTACTCCATTTGGGAGTCATGCTAGACTGTTGAAATGTATCTCCTGTCTTAAATGAGAGAGAGACAGAGAGAGAGAGAGAGTGGAAGAAGTTTATTGATACGAAATGCAGAGATGTCGGCCTGAGGTATATTACTCTAGCCAGCTACTCTGCGTTGCGGGAAGGGGAAGAGGGAAATAAAGAGGGAAGAAAGAGGCGTATGATGAGCGACGATGACGAGAGAAGGAGGATGTAAAACATATGGCAAGAAGTTTGGCATGCTCAAAGCCAGGCCTTTACTTTTTAAAAAGTTCAGTAACGCCTTGATGACCCTGAAACTCGATTGAGCGTCTGGCCAAGGGCATAAAACAAAGTCCTCCGACAACGGTGAGCTGTCGAGACGCATAAGTGTCGAGACGCAGTTTCTAACTGCGGGACCTCCTTCTGTATATAGATGTGCTGTAATTATCCCCATTTTGTCATGAATAAACTGATTCTGATTCTGATAAGGCAATTGTTCAACTTTTGACGCTCTTCCGCGTACTTAAGGCAGTCACAGAGCACATGACCTATAGTATCATTAACATTGCACAACTCACACTCTGGAGACTCAGTGAGTCGCATGAGGTGCACGTATCCGCGCGTAAACGCTACCCCCAGTGTTAGTCTGTGCAGAAGACTGGCACAGCTGCGTTGAATTTTCGGTGACAGCCTAAATTTCATGGTAGGGTCCAATCTCCGGAGTCGTCTGTGGCGATTATCCGGATTGTCCCAGTGTTTTTTTGTCGTTTTTCGGATGACACTGGAGAGGAGGCAGTTGGCGTCCGCTCTTGAAAAAGGAGTTGAAAGCAGTGACTGGTTTTTTGAGTGCTTTCTTCGCTTCGGCATCGGCCAGTTCGTTGCTGTGTATACCACAGGGACTGGGAATCCACTGAAAAGGGATGTGGTGGCCGTTTTCTTGCGCTTAAGTGCTTCATGTAAATATGTTAATAAATCCCGTACTTCTAGTTCCCGACGAAGAGCCAAGTTCCTCCCTACAACCATGTCCTAAGCGTGGTTGAGTTGGACGACGGCATGGGCCAGCTACCACATAGTTAATGCCCGACTACAGCCCTTACAACTGGATGCGAGCGGTGAGATCGTCCTACAACTCTTATACCGCAAAAATTAGAAGCAAGGGCAAATGCACTCAACAAAAGCAAATTAGAACATAGGAACTGAACGGTCAGGTACGTACACAAGCTGAACTCGCCCACATTCTACAACGTATAATGAGCGTTATCTGGCAAAGCATGTCTAGTGGGAATTGACATGCTGTCTCGTTGATGTAGAATGTTAAAAAAAAGGAGACACGGGACATGGACGAATTTTTTATCGCGGTGTTCATGGTTCTCACTCTGATATCGTAGTGATATCGTTCATTACGAAGAACGCTTTCAACGCAGACTTCGCAGTTAATGACGGCACGAGGAAGGATGAACGTAGCGTGGACGTTGCCGCTGCAGGAAAAATCTGAGCGCACAAATACAGTTATGAAAAATATTAAAATTATGAGTAGCTGACGAGCTGCAAAATGCCTGTGCTATGTAATTAGCGGAAGCGGTGAGGCCGATGAATCACATTACTTTTATAGGGTTGCTTTCCTGTGCGTTGATTAGCCAAAGACGAAGCACTGTTTAAGACAAGCTAAACAACGCAACTCGCGATAAAGGCCCCTAAAGGCACTTGTACAGGCGCAGCTGGTGAGCGAGTGTGTTCGTTCGTGCTATACGCCACTAGTTCTTGTGGCTTTGATAAACGCCATTCTTTAACTTTATCAGGAAGTGTGACAAATACTGAAAGACGAAGAAGCAACTGCCGAAATGTGAACGCGTAAATTTGTTGCGTCGCGTAGCATCGTGGCAGTGCTTAAAAAATGTTCTGAAACAAAGTGAAATCATTGGGCGTCTGTGTTTCTTAATTTTAGTATTTAATTCCTCGTCGCTGCATATTGCCACCTTTTGCGCTAACGAACTAGCTTTTCCCATATGTCTGTGAGAACGCGGTGCACGCTACCTCATGTTTCTCGGATGCCTCAAAGGGTATTGTCATTCGATCACCTTTTATCGTGTCTCGAATGCTTCGTGTCCAGACTCCCAAGCTCATTAGTTTACTCATGTTGCTATTTGTTATCAATTTAAGCGGTCTCTAGTTCACGCTTGGAGGGCCCTTTTATGCAAGAAAGCGCTTTTGTTCCAAGGCAATAAGTGAATCTACTGAAGAGAACAAATCGAAAAAAAAAATGTCTTGGGAGCTTCCTTAAGCTTGATGACAATGTCTTCGTGAATGGAGGCGAAGATTAATGAGCACCCTCTGCTTTACAGCCCCTTGTATGCTTATCTATAGCACGCCAAGAAAGGAAGAAAGTCACTGTTTTATGGAAACGTCGTCGGTCTGCTTAGTTTTTCTAGATTACGCAAGATAAGTTTTTTTTAGAAAGTAAGCTTTCCGACAGTATTCTACAAGGACGTAGGAATATTGAAGACAATACTGAATGAACATAGAATTTCGGTTCGTTTTGCTGACAGAGAGACAGAGAGAGACAGACAGACAGACAGAGACAAAGAGGGGAAAAAACAAGGAGGTTAACAAAAGACATGCCCGTTTGGATACCAGAGAGCTAGGAAAGGAGGAAATAGATCGTCAGTAATAATGTATTTGGATGCGAATGCTGAGTGAAACCCTTTTCTCGAGGTCTGCCGCAACTTACCCACTTCCCTCCCTCCTCCCACTCCATCTCTCTCCACACACACACACACACACACACACACACACACACACACACACACACACACGCACACGCACACGCACACGCACACACACACACACACACACACACACACACACACACACACACACACACACACACACACACACACACACACACACACACACAGATATAGAGAGATGAACTGAGAGAGGTAGCGCTGTTAACCAGAAAAGCACCCGGTTGGCTGCCCTACACAGGGGAAGGAAACGAGGAAATAGAAATATGAGAAAAACAAGAGTCGGACTGAACGCGTGCGAGTGCATGGAGAATGTCGCATGATCAAAGGCGATCACTCAAGCTTGTCGCTTCCAACCATCCGGTGTGTGCAGGGTAGTTCGTCGTTTTGGACACAGAGGTACCAAATGCATTCACGCTATCCACGAATACGGAACAAATCTGCAACAAGCGACACTGCAAACTTCAGTGCATGCGCAGCGCACCTCGGGGGAGTTGGCGGTCGGTAATGAACATATCGTCGCGCGGGACGAGAGCTCGAATGTGAACGCGCCTATTTTGTCGTCAATCAGATCCCGCCGACTCGTGCGATAGAAAGCTTCCCAGTGTCAACGCTGCTTTACAGCCATATGCACCGATAAAGGGGCGAGGCTGGCGCTCCAGTAGTGTGTTACTAGACAAACACCGGTCTTGCAGTTGCACTACAAAGGCTCATTCATACTAGGCCAACACGATACAGATTTCGGTCGGCCGACTGTCGGCGACAGCATTTTTTTCCTTCGTGTCGGCGCCTCTGTCACACTGCAGCGACGCGGAGCTCTCCGCCGACCGTCGACAGATTGCGCCGTCGGCAAAGTGTGGCAGAGGCGCCGACACGAAGGAAAAAAACGCTTTCGCCGACAGACCGAAATCGGGTTCGTGTTGGCCTATTAGGAATGAGCCTTTATGGGAAAGCGCCGATAAAATCCTGTGTATTTGTGGTCAAACAACAGCGAGAAACGTGAAGCAAGTGATACGACACGTGATAGCTTATATAAACCAACTGGCAACGAAAAAAAAATTGTTGAGCGAAGTAGCACCACCTCTGAAGACACGGGTTTGATGGAGACCCATCTAGCTAGATTGTTTCTTTTTATCTTGGGGGTGGGTGGATATAAATATATACTTATATTACATTTTACATTGTAACATTACATTTACACATATTCTCATAAATATTGTATTTTCTCTACCAAAACATTTTTTGGAGGGGAAACATAAATTTTGTCGCTGCTTGAGTTCTGCTAGACAAGTAACGTTCTATATAAAATGAAGGTAGCCTGCCATTACCGAACGCGTCGACGCTAGAGTTCATGGCTAAATTATTCACAGTTCCGAAAACCTTTCGCAAAACCTACAAACCTGCATAAAGAAGGTGGCTTTTAACTGAAACATTTGGCAAAGCAACAAAGATAGAAAACGTAGAAACAAAACTTTCTTATTGAAAAGTAGAAAACAAGGCTAGCAGAAAAGCGCGAAAAGGCAGCCCTGTAATCTGTTTTAAAAAATGAAACATAACATTTTTTCGTATCTGTAAGAAACTGTGGCGAAAGCTTCTGAGGAGTTTTACTGATGAATGAAAAAGCAAAATCAAAAATACAAATGTGGTTTTCTAAGTTTTCTGTTCATTACTTCTCCCTTTAGTCCTAATGCACTGGTAAATATGTATTTTAAAGCGGTGCATGCTAAAACTAGTGCTGAGTTCTTCTGGTCTTAAGGTGCTTAAGGGCAGCAAGGCTGGAAACGTTCTCGATGGACGGTGCTTTCTTCTTCTTAATGTTGACGAGCAGATGTAGGCACCAAGACAGACATCTTGATAAATAAATAATACAAACAATGTATTCCCGTGTGCGCACATCCGCTTGGGACGTACTTGTTCTTTACTTCTATTCTTCCTTGAAAATGCACAGAACTTAGCAGAGAGGCAGTCCTCTTATCTGGCACATTGCTACTTTCACGTCGCTTTATATATGAGAACGCACGAAAGCTCTAACGAGTACTCTTTTCAACGAATAATTTGGGAGAGTAATCTTATGCATGTTCAAGAATATGGGACTGGGGCAAATGCACATCTAACACACGTTCCAGCTGTTAATGCTGTATTCATTACTGATCGAATGGCGAAGTGGCCTTCTGAAAATGGAAGCCTCTGCAAGAAATATGAGAAAGTCTTGGTCCAATCCCGTGCTAAGCACTGAGGTTTGGCCTTCAATTGTCTTGCCATATTTTCTTTCGATACGGGTATGTTACCAGCCAGAGCTGCACACGGTGGCATTGTTGAGCTACCGAAGATGGCGGGTGCAAAAGTGTCTGCATTTGGACTAAGAAGAAGGATAACTACATGACCTATACGCGCTATCTTCATTGTTGGCTTTACTCTAGCAGCGTTGATTTCGTCATTGTTTTTTATTCTTGCTTCCGATTTCTGAGCTGCAACTTCAATATTTCGTGCATACCTATATTCTTAGCCGCTCATCCCTGAACAGAATAAAGAAATATGTGAGTGAGAGTGTGCAAGCACTGTGAGCATTTTATTTAGACTTTGAGCGAGCAAAGAAAGTTGGTTGTGCACGGGCCGCGACACCATTGGTTCGCTTTCGCACGCGCAGTATCTCGTCACCCGGCGGATCTGCAGGCATATTCCATGCGCGCGATTCTCATATCCCGTGCGAATTTGCTACTGCACGCCTGCGGGTTTCGCCAGCGCATAACGCTGTCAAGGAGTCTTCTATCGCTGGTTAGACGTTAAAAAAAAAGAAAAAATTGGAAAAGAAACAGAGACGAGGAGAGTAAGGTGAACGCATTTTTGTCTACGTGCTCTCGGCTTGTTGTGCTTTATAGCCATGTCTATCACGCAGGGCACTCGCATCCAGGTGTGTGCTTCCTCCTTGTACGTTTCCCACATTCTCCTTTCTCCTTATCTCGCCTATCCCCTTTTGGGTTCGCAGGAACTTGGGATTGCTGCCACCGCAGTGAATATCATCACCCGTGGTACCAATGATCAAACTCTCCCCAGGGAAATCAGACCTCCCATTATTGTGCCCCGTCTCGTTGCTTCCCTGCCAGTTCCTCTGCAGATCACATTTCTCAGTTTGCAAATTTGTGATGAGCTTTCACATGGAAAGCTTTCTCGCTGTGTAAAAAAATGCAACATGCAATATGTCCATCTGGCTCACTGAGTTCCCTTCGTTGTTGTCTTTAAAATGCGGCAGCATTTTTTCGGCACACTGGAAAGTGCCAGGGATGGGGTTGCGCTGTAGAAAAGCTGCCATGTGAAGAATCCATATTGCCCGCACGAGTGCGGAAAATACTGTTCGTCACCGGTTCGCAATTGAATGTGTACTTTTAACACGACATGGCGTATAAAAACTATGATCCAATCCACCTCTGCAGTCTGACGCGCAGTAATGTTTTTTTTCTTTTTGTCATAGTAGTTACACAGCTAATAAATCCATCTACGTGATGAATGGAGATGGACAAATGTATTCCGTTTAGCGCTGCAGAATGAAAAGATTGCATTAAAGTTGCAGTTTCCACTATAATTCGAAGCAATGACGCGATAGGAGGCACAGAAATATAGGCAAGAAGTCTTGCATTTCTTCGTTCGGTATTGGCTCGCACATGGGCGTCAGCAATATTCTTCCGAGAAGAAAAGGATGAAAAGGATGAAAAGGATGTCGACTGCAGTCCGTGTCGTTTTCTTTCTGGAGGTAACACACGCCGGTGGCGGAGAAGGGTAGAGGCACAGCTTTTAACAGCAGAGCTTTTCTAAGTCGGAGCCTTCGCCGTCCGGCTTCCGCTGTCACGCAGGGGGAGGGGCGGGGGGCAAGTTAATGGCACACGACCACTATGGGGGATAAGTCATAGGAGGGTGTGGAGAGATGTATAGGAGCAGGTGCTTCGCCGGCGCGCGCCCTTTCGCCCCATGGATTCCGTTCGGCGCGAGCAGCAGCGGGAGCTCGCACGACAGTGGCAGAGCAGATGTAGCGCAAATCCCGAGTTTCGAGAGCGAGTAGAGCAAGCAAAGGGCCAACGCAGGGATGCCGCTACCACTGAGGATCGAGAACGGGAAGCGCAAGCCAAGCGCCGGTGGCGGAAAGCCAACCACCCCATTTCATGAGAAGGCAACCCAAGCCAAGCGCCAGCAGAGGCAAGCTAACCCCCAACTTCGAGAGTAGGAAGCCGAGCAGAGACGCCGATGCAGAGATTCCTCCCACGGAGGGTGACGATGGACGGTTCAAGAGAGAATTATTCCTCGACCGTCAATTCGGCCGCAGCTGCAAGGGGTGGGGTAGACTGTGGTTTGATCACAACCTCACGCAACTGAAGAGTGTGCGCAATCCGGAACCGAAGGTCAAATATAGCAAAACGACGACAACGAGACAAAAGACTTTCATGAAACTCTCGCTAAACACGTATTCGATCTTGAGAAAACGACTACCAGCTTCGCTGTTTTGACAGCTTTCACTACGTGAAACTGGCTTTGCTTTTTCTGCTTCATTTTCCCTGCCTCGCCTTTCGCAATTTTGCAGAGGAGTTCGGTTAAGTTCTTTTTCCTTGTTGCTAAATTGTATGTGAGCTGGAGAACGTGACCTCAGCCAGTAATAGCACGTAGCAGCGTGACCTCTCTCTCCGAGAGCAGCATAACAGCGAAGCTGTTTATACATGACGGACCTGTATGAAAGAGCCGTATGCGTGGTGTTGTAGGAGGGGTATCTGGGCTGGCTAACGTCAGTAAAGTGAACGAAAAGGTAGCGGCTCTGCATGGTCTCGTAGGGGGGTATCTGGACAGACTAACGTCCATAAAGTGAACAAAAAAAGATAACGAACATTAGTACAGCGCAGAAGAAAGGACACGTGATTTAACCGCGTGCCGCATCTGCGCAGTGGGGAAGTGCAACAACGCTGGCCGCCGTTGCTGCGGTCTGCATCTGCTGTCGCCTGTCCTCAATACAATGACGTGGCAGTTGTGGCGCGAAAACACGGGGATGTGCTCCGCAGTAGCCGCCGCGGTGTGCAAGAACCGGATTGTGCAATGCAGAGCTAGACCATTTCAGCAGCTGCAACTCCATGGGAAAAGTGGGAAGACCACGCATTGTGCGCACGGCCGAAGAACAAGCCGAGCACGAGGAGAGGCGTCGACAGCAGAGACGCGACTATAACCGACGACAACGTGGCCATACGAAAGCGGAGAATACGGCCAATGACCTTGCCTCTGAAGAAGGTCAGCGAGAGCAGGTGCGAGAGTCTAATCGTCGGCGTCGAGCGCAAGCTACCGATGAAGATCACGCACTGGAGGCCGCTCGTAAGCGTCATGCTAGGTCTTTGGAGTCTGTGTCCAAGCGGCAGAAGCATGAATTCCCCCCTCCTGCGAGTTTCACCGGGGCGAATTCCAAATTTCAAAGAAAGTTTCTGGACGCGGAGTATGGCCATAGTTGCTCAGCCTGTAATCGACAGCTTCGCTGGCTAATCCGTCACCATATGAATCGTTCGGCCAGAATTTTTTTCTTTGTTAGGGTGTCAATTATGTACGCCCAGCACGGGAGTAATTCAAGGAAAACATCAGAAACGCAGTGGAAGAGCAAAGAACGCAGATGTTTACACCGGAACGGTTGCCACGCATGGAAGAATTTCCCACCTTAAAATAATTCTAACGTTGTGAAGACAGCCGAACGATGACTGACGTTTTGAAAACATAAACATTACCCATAGCGTTTCTTATATTTTTGCTTGAACTTGAAAAAAAGTAATTGCGCAGCAAGAAACAGGCGTTAAAATAAAGAAATGGAGTAGCTGAGACGCGAAACCCTTGACTGCTGCTCTGCTGCGCCGGGGTTCGGATCCACGCGGGGCATTGCACAACTTTTTTTATAAACTTCTTGCAACACACTTTGGGATTTCTGCGATGGACTCCGACGGACATCAAAACGACTAGGGGAGTGCATCCAATAGAGTTATCGCTGTAAAAAAAATCAACCCCAAGATATGATATGTCGCCTTTGCTCGTTGCTGAAAACGAATTGAGATTTGGGTGTTTCTTATAAACGTGTAACCTAGAATAGAATACATGTTAACCGATAGTTTATGGACTCCGCTCTACTTGCTACCATTTTCGCAACATGATCTTGGGGCATTGTTAATTTTTATCACCATTTCAGACAGGCCAACGCATATTGTCTTCCACTGTTTATGCGGGTGTCCTATCTGCTTTTCTGATCAGGAATAACAGGCTGTCTCAGGCATGTCACCAGAGGAAAGGCAACGTGTTATCCTTCGGAAGAACATCAACTCGGCTGTTCACCTTCTCGAGCTCACAGGCTGTCCTTAATTGATCATGAGCTTCGGTATCGGATCAATTTGCAGCCTACCATTTTTTTTGCCCGCTGGCCCTTCTGAAGCGTACGGGTAACGACGATGAGAGGATGAGTCGTCTTCTATGTACTTTTATTTTCAGGCCTCGCGCAGGTCTGCCCCGCTCCGAGCCCTTGTGCGGGCGATTTCTGAGGGTGCTCTGGTTGATCCCCGGGGACAATAATGGAACACCCATTTACACGATGATCGCGTAGCCTCCAAATCGGATTATTGTAGTCGCGGCGTGTTCGAAGAGCAGGCACTGCTCTCAGATCCCTTTATACTTCCGCTTTTTTACTATGTGCACATGCTTCCTCAAAAGGCCATTACAATGATGGGGTGCGGGTCAGTAGGGGCTGTGGGGGGAGGAGCTGTTGCAGTGAGTTATCGGTCCGCAAGAGAAACGGCACATCTGGGTTTCATCTTCGACGGCGGCAAAGCAGAACGGATCTCCAGTGGAGCTCCCCATTTACTCCTCGCTTTGACTTCCAGTCTACTCGGTAAGTCATTCTTCCTGTGTTCCCTTCAGAATCTACACGCATTCGACGCACAGGTTGTAATACTTCGAAAAAAAAGAAAGAAAAAAAAACTACCCCGTTCCACGAAGTGAATCCGTATTTTGCGCGAGCGTATTCTCTCATTTCTGCCGTCATTGTTTATCTAATAGTTCTTTCGCGCGAGCGTACTTTTTATCATTTCTGCCGTCATGATTTATCAAATTATCATCTTATTGTTTATCTAATTGTTCTTTCCAAGCGCCGATACATAGCTGATTCGGTGCCTCTCCGAGCACCACCGAGTTTTGTCGGGTGCTGAAGCCATCCGCTCCGCGCCAGCTGTGCCGATGACGTCAACCAGAGCGCCGCTCGCCTTTTGTTATCTAGCATGGAGGAAGGAAAAAGATAGGGGGAGAGCGCCGCAACGCGATGGAAGCCATACCTGGTGTCCCAACACGTGATCAAACGTCAAAGTGCGCGATTGGCTTCAGTGTTCCCGCTCTGCAGGCAGAGCCATGATAGGATAGCTGAACAAGCGCGCACCGAATAAAAACTACTGGCATAGCTACTGGGAACCCAACGTCTCAGCAAATCTCGATTCTTCCTCCATGATCTCGACGCAAGAGGTCACGTGTTGGGCCACCACTGTGGCTTCACGGAGCGTTCGCTTGCCAAGGCTCGCTGCGTGACGTAATGCTCCCTCCTATGTTTCTCATTCCTCTATGTTACCTAGGTCACCCATCAATCGCCGTGACCACTGCGTCGCTGAACTCATTCTTAGCGCTGTGCCAAATTTTGGCGCCGATCTTGATACACCCGCATCGGGAATCTTCAAAGCGGGGGAATACTATACGCTTACGCGTGAAAAAAGAGCGCATTGGTGTTCGCAAAAAGAGGGAACTGTGATCCGCAGTGACTGAGCAATGAGAGTACGTAAAATTAGTTCCGCATCCATGATGGAACATGCAGCATTAGTCTTTTACTTGGCAACACAGAGAAGGTTTCTCTTTGGTAACTCAACTCGTAACGTAGCTTTCCCGACCGCTGGCACGTCGCCCATTCTAATTGTCACGGCGATGAAAACGTTGCGCATTTTAATGATCGAGCTATCGCTTAAACAGGCTCACCAGGTGACATTTAGCGGTTGCATAATAACTCACTTGTGCCACAAAATGTAAGGAAACATTTAGTGTTCTTTTTTTGTCCAAAGAATGACTGATGAAATGAAACTAGCAGTATACCGTGACACTACACTAGAAATGCTCCTAGTCCACCCGCGTTACATGCGAGTTTCGTGGAACGCCTCAAACTTCTAGCGTGGCGTGCTGCCCTTGTCAGGCCATTACAAACATTCTAAAACGGGTGCCATTACTGCTGCTCTAAATACGACTTCTGTGTCGTCTTCGTTTGGTACCAGATTTTTTCACGTTTACGTGGAGCTTCGAGCAGCTTATGACGCTGCGCTCCCCCTTCTGTTGCTTCTGCCGCTGCATCCTGGGTTGCTTGCATTCACCACATAGACCACAATATATGCGCAATATATAGAACTTACACGTGTCGGCTTTATTTTTACTCGCGCAAAGTCACGAAGGCTTAAGCGCTTAGGGCATAATGCTCAATGCAACATTAAATAAAGAAAAGGGGGAGGGGGAGGCCAACAAACAAACAAATAAAGCAACAACTGGGAGTTTATTTCTAAAAAGAAAGTGTTTTGCTACTGCTGACGCTGGCAGCACCGTACTACTGATTGGTTTAGGCAGGTAATTAAGGACATAATTTGTAAATTATCATTCATAGAAATTACAGAAGATAGTTACGACAGAGTTTATTACATTTGTGGTAAAATGTAATTGCGTGCATTGTTGTAATGAATCGTGTCATTAGTGGCGACCTTGTTCCAGCCTCGTATCGATGGCAAGTAGTAATAATGACGGAATATATCATGCACACGTAAAGCGTAATGAACTCCATAAATGGCTACGCTTTCATAATCATAGCCGAGTGTTTTTTTTTTTCGGAAGAGCACACGGGAGAAGATACGACCAATAACAAGATGCGGTATGACGGAGGGAAACCGCCATGATATGCAGTCAGATGTATTTTTCGTGTCATTTCTGTATTCTTGTTTATGACGTTACGTAGAAAATGGTACACATCTATCAATACTGACACGGGTAGCTCGGGCACATACGCGAAGCTATAGCTGTAACGCAGCTGGCGTCGGTGTGGTTTAGGGAGTGTATATTCAGCGTGCCAACGCAGCGTAGTGGTACAACATTTCTCCCTCTTAGTTAGCGTCTTTATTCGTCTGGCTTCATATCGTAACAATATGGTGATTAGCGACGCTATTCACGACTTCTTCTTAGTAGTGCTGCGATGGGGCTTGCTGGTGGAGCATGACCACTCGGCACACTACTTCGCTACCACTACTTGGCTACTAACACGGCGTCAGACAACATGATGCTCGAAGTACTGTTTTTGTGGACTTGTTGCTAATTTGTCGTGTTTTACCCTACGAAGCATAGCAAATAAAAAAAAATTGTTCATGTTCTTATCTCTGCATTTTGAAGAAGAAGAAAGAATAATATAGGCGATATTTGTGCTTATTAATCGGCGCGAAAACAACGGAAGACACAGAGGTAGAAGGACACAGCACAAGCGCCTTCTACCTCTGTCCTTCGTCGTTTTCGCGCTAATAAGTGTACATGTCTCCGACTCGCCCATCCTCTCTACGTTAAGGCTATATATACACGGTAAAATGATCGTCTACCGCACACATTACAGAATATTCTCTTCCGTCTTTTGATACGTTCTTCGAGCACTTTCCCTCGCCGTATTTCTGAACGTTTACGTTTCGCATCCTCATCTATGTTTTATTCGACCCCATACTCGCTATATATAACAAGAGTACACATGCTCAATGCGATCATCATCATCATCATCATCATCATCATCATCCTGGTTACGCCCACTGCAGGGCAAAGGCCTCTCCCATGCTTCTCCAGCTACACCGGTCATGTAATAATTGTGGCCATGTTGTCCCTGCAAACTTAATCTCATCCGCCCACCTTTCTGCCGCCCCCTGCTACGCTTCCCTTCCCTTAGAATCCAGTCCGTAACCTTTAATAACCATCAGTTAGCTTGCCTCCTCAATACATGTCCTGCCCATGCCCGCTTCTTTTTCTTGATTTCAACTAAGATGTCATTAACTCACGCTTGTTCCCTCACCCAATTTGCTCTTTTCTTATCCTTTAACGTTACACCCATCATTCTTCTTTCCATAGCTCGTTGCGTCGTGCTCGGTTTAAGCAGAACCCTTTTCGTAAGCCTCCAGGTTTCTGCCCCGTAGGTGAGTACTGGTAAGACGCACCTGTTACACAATTTTCTCTTGAGGGATAATGACAACCTGCTGTTCATGATCTGAGAATGTTTGCCAAACGCACCCCAGCCCACTCTTATTCTTCTGTATATTTCAATCTCATGATCCGGATCCGCGGTCACTACCTGTCCTAAGTATATGTATTCCCTTACTACTTCCAGTGCCTCGCTAGCTATCGTAAACTGCTGTTCTCTTTCGAGACTGTTGACCATTACTTTAGTTTTCTGCAGATTAATTTTTAGACCCACCCTTCTGCTTTGCGTCTCCAGGTCAGTGAGCATGCATTGCAACTGGTCCCCTGAGTTACTAAGCGAGGCAATATCATCAGTGGATCGCAAGTTACTAAGGTATTCTTCATTAACTCTTATCCCCAAATCTTCCCAATCCAGGTCTCTGAATACCTCCTGTAAACACGCTATGAATAGCATTGGAGAGACCGCATCTCCCTGCCTGACGCCTTTCTTTATTAGGACTTTGTTGCTTTCTTTATGGAGGACTATGGTGGCTGTGGAGCCGGTATAAATATCTTTCAGTATTTTTACATACGGCTCGTCTACACCCTGATTCCGCAATGCCTCCATGACTGCCGAGGTCTTGACTGAATCAAACGCTTTCTCGTATTCAATGCAAGCTATATATAGGGGTTGGTTATGTTCCACACATTTCTCTATCACCTGATTTATAGTGTGAATATGGTATATTGTTGAGTAGCCTTTACGGAATCCTGCCTGGTCCTTTGGTTGACAGAAGTCTAAGGTGTTCCTGATTCTATTTGCGATTACCTCAGTAAATACTTTGTAGGCAACGTTCAGTAAGCTGATCGGTCTATAATTTTTCAAGTCTTTGGCGTCCCCTTTCTTATGGATTAGGATTATGTTACCGTACTTCCGTGATTCCGGTACGCTCGAGGTCATGAGGCATTGCGTATACAGGGTGTCAGAGTGTGGTAGATAACCGTAACGTTAAGAGCCTTGCTGTCGCTCAATGCAAACACATTGCTTTGCTGATTCCCTGCACCGAGAAACTTTGCCCGCTGGCGTGACCAAAGGTAGAAATTCATAGCCTGGTCACACACATGCCTTTTATTACTGTTCTAGCAACGACAAACGAAAACAGAGGACGATGGCAGCCAGTCGGAGAGTCGAAGGGCCCTGTGGGAAATATCTAATATTGAACATCGTGGTGTGTACATAACATCCAATGAACATTGGTGGCTGGCGACTACGTTTGGTCGTTTTCCGTTTATTTCTGCGTGCAGCCTCACGCTTACCTTTGTCTTCTGTGTTTACTTTCCATATCCGTTTAGCCGATGGCTATGTATGCTCACTATGGAAAGCGAAACACATTCCCGAAACTAGCTTTCTGGTTACCATGACGCGGACAAGCAGCGC
Organism: Dermacentor albipictus; assembly: GCF_038994185.2. Lineage (NCBI taxonomy): Eukaryota > Metazoa > Arthropoda > Arachnida > Ixodida > Ixodidae > Dermacentor > Dermacentor albipictus. Next base: position 163,985,995 of record NC_091824.1, on the reverse strand, counting down.
GGAAGTAGAATCAGAACGGATAGGTCAGCACAGACGCGTTGTTTGTGTTATTTCGTACACGTTCTACGGTTTACACCAGGATATGTGACTGACCACATTACTTAATACATCTACGTGATTTCCGTCTCAAATACAGGCCCGCGTAACTGATCGAGTGACTGCATGTCATTATTTAAGCGCGAAATAAATAAAAACAAAACACAGTAATCTAATTATAATATTCTATATGTACCCACTATGCAAAGTGAACTCCTATCCCGAAAATGGTTTTCTGGTATGGGAATTCCCGCGGGCGATTAGCCTCGGCGTCGAGGCTAGCGCTACAAGAGAAGTGAACGAGGAACACGCGAGCCGTCTGTGGTTAGTCGCTGCTGGCCAGGACTAACCACAGACCTGCCTGCTACGAGCATGGGGTCGCATCGTTTCCCCACAGTGGTTATCACAACACAGACAGCTCAGAAGCAGAGCCAGAGGAGATAGAACACAGACGCGTTATTGGTGTTCCTTCTTTCACGTTCTTCCAGCCGCATCAGTACACGTGGGCCACCAGGCTACAGCAGTATTAATGCATCTTCGTGGTTGCAGTAGTGAATACAATACAGGGTAATTGAATGAGTGACAATAAGCAAATCATCTATATTTGAATACATAATAAATGAAAGGAAAAAAGAAGGCTACGCATAGTCTCTAATAGGCGAATACACTTAGCCAGTGTGATTATAATTCTTGTTCTTGAATTGCCGACACCTTCATGGCGAAAAACTTCCCGGAGACTAATTTATGATGCTGCTGATTGTCCAGAAGTATCAGCACCATCAACTGAGGCCCTCAACAGCTGATATGAAATTTTACGTGTTCCATGGAACTGAATCAGGTATGTGTCTTCACGTTCTTCCTTTAATATTATGTCCACAAATAATCTTTCGTACAGGATGCACAAAAAACGATTCGGGGGTAACGAACTCTTGTAGGCACACAGTTTGGCATTTCTTAGCCCCGTATGCAGAGATGCAACTTAAGTCGAAGCACACGCTTGACTTGATTTAGATGACGCCTGGCGTTAACGTGCCCAAAGACGCTCACTGCGTTTCCTTCGGCGCGTTCCCGATAGGCGTCACTCGGATCAAGTCAAGCATGTGCTTCGACTTAAGTTGCATCTCTGCATACGGGGGTTAGACTCTCAGTTGCGTAAGGTTTGCTTCTTCGCAAGTTCCTCAATTTCTCCCCTTCGGTTATCACGATCATTTAAGTACATTTCGCTACTCGAAGTAGTCGGGAAGATTGAAAAGTGGCAATGTAACATTAAAATTCACAACAGAATAAAGTGAGGAGAGGGGAGAGGAAGATTATTCAAGTCATAGAAATAGAAAAAAAAAGAAAAAAAATTAGTCAGGTTGCCAGCAGAGTAAGCAAACAAAGCGTACTAGCAAAGGGGGAATGACGACTCGTACCACACTGTTAGGAAGTTACGCATTTCCCTGCTCCAAGCGAAAAAAAAAAAGAATGAGAAGACGCTTGCCGCTTCAACGCTTCACTAGCCTGCTGCGTCGTTGGCGTCACGAGCAGGTGTCGGCACGCCGCTGCACTTTTTCCTTCGCGCTTGGACGACATAGCGGCGGTGTCTACAGCACTGGCGCCCCAAAGCAAATATCCTTCTCTCGGTTCCCGCCTCCACATACGCTTGCGTGCGCCATTTGGCGCTGTCTCAGGAACTTCAGGGAACGAGATACAGGCCGCTTTCTGTATACGGCGCACATAGTGAGAGAATCCCTGTCACGTATCCACCGTGGGGCGCCGTAGCGACTTCTCTTAGGTCACGAAGGATGGAAAAGCTGTATCCAGGTCTAAGGGGGAACCGATGCCTGGCAGTAGAAGAGAAGCAAACACATTCAGACGCTGTGCGTCTGCAGAAAGAAGGCTTGGCGAACGCGAGTTTGTTTCATCATGGCACTCTTACCCTGTTCGCACGCAGTGTGCCTTGTTGCAAAACGTTTGAGGTACCCCGGCAGGCAGCAGCATGGACCGAAGCACAAACCGAGCCGAAATCTAATCAGGCGAAATCTTGTGGCGTCTCTATTTATGGCACCGATTTAACCAGCAGGGCCACTATAAACTTCATGTCTTTTCCTGGCAATGCTCTTTAAGTTATTCGCTGCTGTAATTTTTTTCATGTTCTTTATAATCTTCTTTTTCACTTCTAAAAGAATAACTCTGAATGGTGATTCGTTTCATTATCCTTCTCTTAAACATAGTGGGACTTCGTGCTTTCAATGATCTGAAGCAGTGTTGCATGTCATGACGTATCGAGCAATTAAAGGAGTACTGACACAAAAATTTGAAGTCGAGATAACTTGTGAGATCGATTTAGTGGGTCACACACACATCGTGTGTGAAATATCAGCGGCGAATATCGCTTAGAACATATTTAAAATCAATTTTAAAGCACGTGCGCGCAGCCAACCGTAAAACAGAGCACCTCGCGACATTGACATCACCCGGGTCTGTATATAGCCAAGAAAACGCTACGTCATGTGGCTACGTCACGAATTTTCGTTGGCTGCCATGCGGCTTTACACGTGCTCTTTACACGTGCTCGCCGTCGCCGGCCGCAATATCCGAGTCGCTGCTCTCCAGTGGGTCAAATTGAAAGTGATTGGCCATGTCTAATACGGCGGCGACTCCCACATGCAGGAAATCGTCGCCGCTGGACGACGAAAACGAGGACGACGACGACGATGATGGCGAGGACATGGCAAACCACGTGCAGGCGTAGCAGACGACTAGCAACACGAAGCTCGCGTGCCGGCGCGCCGCACGCTGGCTGCGCGGCAGAGCATACGTCATGGCTTTTTGCGAACACGTGACCACTTTGTTTACACTCCCGGTGGACCGTTTCGTTGCTCTATGAAACCGAAACTTGGACTGGTCGCTACAAAAAAGACTGCCGATAATTAGCTGTCGAGCTCTGAAGTAAATGAGGTCTCGTGCTGTGATTACTGGGTCATTAACTACTTATTAAAGCAGAAAAACCACATGGATTTTTTTTGTGTCAGTACTCCTTTAAGCGCGTTGCCTTAATTCGTTTCTGGACTTTCTCCAGGGTTAATAGCGGTGCGCATCAATTACATGGCGTTTTTGTTGCAAGAGCAATTACGTGGACACGCCAGGAGCATTTTTCCCGTCACCGTCGCCATCGCCGTGATGTTGCGTACAAAGTCCAAGGGCGATAACACTATCGCCGCGCGTCGTATGCTGTATGTGCGACTGGAAGCATGCGATGGAAGCCGACGATCGCGGCTCTGTCTGACGCGCGAGCGAAGAAAACAGAGAGCAAACGCGCTGTCTTCCGTCGCGCGAATGGCCGTGGGCCGATGGTTTAGAGGGCAGGGGGCAGCGTTATGCTCCGACAGCAACTGCTCATTTCGGGACCGGCCGGAAGGGGAACTGACGATCGCAGCTCAATCTCGCGCGCCGTATATGCAAGGAAGCGGGGAGGCGGCGCGGGAGGGAGTGAGGGGCGGTTTCAACTCCGCCAAGTGCGTACTAAGCACGGACGAGCGCGGTCGCGCGCGCCTATCTTGAAAAGAGATCTGCAGACAGCTCATACCTTTGTGCGCGCTGTGTTCTCGCCGCTCTTGCGTTGAAGCGATAGACAGCACGAAGGTCACTTCGCTCGCTGCTGCTGCCGCGCTCACTCACGCCAGCGTTTCGACAGCGAGTTCTCACGCTCATCGAGTGGGATGTGTTCACGTTTGCTCGTGCGCGCCGACACCATGCTTGCTAATTCAGTTAGTAAGCGAACGTTTCCAAGTTTACACGGCCCATAAAACTGCTATCCTTACTTCGTATTGTGGTGTACTAATTTGCTATCGCAATCGATGCTTCGATTTTCGGGAGATTATGCGACTTTTATTAAACAATACAGATTTTTTTATGAAAAAGCTATGACTGTGAGACAGCTGTCGTCTTCGCTTACAAACTCTGTGGCGAGGCGGGAATGCTTTGCCGCTGCTTAGGTTACTCTGAATATACTAATTAACAAAGGTTTATTAATTACCTTGGTTATTAGTGCCTTTGGGGCAGTTGTTTAAACGGCGAATCTGAAGGCAGTCACATCTTAACGCGCCCTCATTTTTTTTAAGGATCTTGAAAATTGCGCCTAACTCGAGATATTTGTCATCGAATTTCAACGGTAAATCCCTGCGGTGTCGAAACCGGTATCGGGCGCGCAGCAAACGGCGGCCCCGCCATCACAACACACCGAAACGCCTCGTGACGACAAGCGCGAGAAAGTCCAAAACTAAACGTCTCGGCCAGTTGCGGCACCTACTGATACGGCACGTTTTGCCTGGCAAGCATATGCCGCTTGTGTCGGCTTAGGATTGCCCACGGCAGGCTATCATTCAAACGTCGCCCCACACTTCTTCAAGGGGCGTTGCTGTCTGAGGCGCAGCGGAAAGGGCTCAGTTTCGATACTGCTTGGATTTGGCCTTCAGTTTCGAAGATGAAAATCTCAAATTACATGCGATTTCTTGGATTTATAGAACATGCGTTTGCCATAAATTGTGACGCCCTACAAGTTTTCAATATAAACAACTATCCTCAAGTTGACAATAAAAATGTTAATTAGTAAATTTTTGTTAAATATTGTTTTAGAAGTAACTTAGGCCGCGTAAAGGTATTTCGGCCTCGCCATAGACTAAAAAAAAACACCCTGCACTTAATAGCTTTAGTATGAGACGAGGTCAGATGAAGCTGCACAAACGGAACACAGGGGCTGGTCCTTTTAGATTCTGAAAGTATGTTTTTTTAGGCATATAACTGCAATAAGGAAATATATTGTGGGCCGGAGCACGGATCCATCTGAGTAAAAACATTCTTGTTATGAATAAATGTCCCTTTTTCATGTCATATACTCACTCACTCACTCACTCACTCACTCACTCACTCACTCACTCACTCACTCACTCACTCACTCACTCACTCACTCACTCACTCACTCACTCACTCACTCACTCACTCACTCACTCACTCACTCACTCACTCACTCACTCACTCACTCACTCACTCACTCACTCACTCACTCACTCACTCACTCACTCACTCACTCACTCACTCACTCACTCACTCACTCACTCACTCACTCACTCACTCACTCACTCACTCACTCACTCACTCACTCACTCACTCACTCACTCACTCACTCACTCACTCACTCACTCACTCACTCACTCACTCACTCACTCACTCACTCACTCACTCACTCACTCACTCACTCACTCACTCACTCACTCACTCACTCACTCACTCACTCACTCACTCACTCACTCACTGTACTGGAGATATTAGAGGTCATACTGCTTGTACCATTATAGATGCGGATTATTGCGCACATTAAATAAACCGTCAGCACTTCACCTTTATTCGGGAATCGTCAACTAAGACATCTATGAGAGCCGAAGTGTTGTTTGGAACGTCAAATACATAAAAAATAAATAAGTAAGTAAGCAGGCACTACAAGCAGGCACTATAATTATTTCTGTGTTAGTTTCAGAAGCCCTGAAGTTGTAATAGCCACTAAAGCGGCACGTGTACAGAAATAGGGGAACACAGGGATGAAAAACGACTCCGGCACACGGAAGCGGAAGCGAAATGAAAAAGGCACAGAAAGCGGACGAGGGCGGACAAGTCAGCGCACGACTGAAAGATGGCCTCGGCGGCAAACGTTGGAGTGACGTCTCCGATAACACGACGCTTTGTTGCATTAATGCTTTTTTCGCGAAAGTTCGATCGAAACGCGATCTTACCGCTGTGCCCACTCCAACTAGTTTCTTATTTTCTCAGTTTCCGTTAGCAACGCCGAGACGAAGACAAAAAGTGTGCATTGCTGTAATTTCGTTTCAATATTTTTTCCTGGTGTCTTCGAGGGGAAGCGATCGTTCGAAAGAAGGAAACTACCGGGTGACTGGTCCTTTCACCAGTAAAAGCAGGTAGATAAATGACAGGTGTTGAAGGACTTAGTCAAACGGCAATATGAAAAGCCAGCTTCGAGACTGACAGGGCCGGCATGAAGTGGAAGAAGGAGGGGAAGAACAGGAAAGTGAGTTATAACGAAAGCTGCAGATAGTGGCAGGAAGACGATTGTGAAAGTAACATGAAAGGAAAGTGCTCGCTACAGTAAAATGATCAACGAATATAAGGCACTGCCACACTAGCGGGAAAACGCGCTCGGCAAGCCACAGGCGGCAGCAAGCGCAACGCGAGAATGGGGCGAACGGCAACTTTCCTGACCCGGAGCGAACAGGCGTCGCAGCCATTTTCGCTGCGTGCCATTTGCTGCCGATCCGGGAGACCAACGAGGAGCTACCGCCCTCCCTCAGTACCGCTGATTACAGCCCCAGGAATTGAGGCTGCGAGTGAATTTATCACATGCTTTACCTCGGCGGGGAGCGCCCGAATATGTGGCGATGCCAATGCTGTGACGCTTTGCCACGAGCGGCTTTATGCGCGCTGTCTTTCCCCAGTGCCCGTGCCTATCTATACTGCGGGTGTTCGATCGCTTAATTTTATTGCGATAGCAGTTACATTAACACTCCAGGCGCATTTCTGCCGTCGCCGTGATGTTCCATGTAAAGTCCAAGGGCGACCACACCGTTGCCGCGCGTCGTATGGATATGTGCCAGCGAAAGCGTGTGCGGGAAGCCGATGATCGCGGCTGAATCTCGCACGCGCTAGGGATCGAGGAGAGCGGGCCGGAAGCACGCCGTCTTCCGTCGCGCGCAAGGCACCGGGGGGAGGGTTGGAAGGGGATGGGCGGTTTGTACTCTGGCAGCAACTGCGTATGCGCGAGCGCGCCCGGTCACGTGGGCCGTGTGTTGAAATTCATACGTTGATGGCAGAGTCTAGGTGCGTCGACGGCTCGGACATTTGTCAGTGCTGTGTTTTCACCTCTCAGTTGGCGTTGAAGCGAAAGACAACACTAAGGTTTCTTCGCTCTCTGCTGCGGCCGTGGTTCCTCACGCCGGCGTTTTGACAGCGATTGTCCGCGGTCACCGAGTTCCGTGTGTTCATGATTGCCTGTGCGCGCTGGCACCGTGCTTGTTATTTTAGTCAACAGCCGAATGCTTATAAGTTTATACGGAAGGTAAAACTAGTATACTTACTTTCTATTGCCTGCTAATTTGTTATCGCAATCGATGATCCTCCTTTCAGGTGAAACTGCGACTTTTTAAACGTACTTATCTAAGAAATATTACGAGTGCTCAACCAGTGCCTTCTATATAAGTAATCTGCCATCATTACGGATGTTTAAACACGGCAGCATTCTGACTTCCTTTCGTATTTTGAGGCGCTATGGGCCGGTATTTGTATACCAGCAAACTCTGATGCTGCTGCCTGCGCACAGAAAGCGTGTGAAGTGCGTGGCACGACAGTACTTTTGTCTTCTGTTTTGGGGACTGAAACACACCTCTATTTGCTTCAGCTGAGTCGACAGCTTTCCGCCCGTGTTCGTTTAGAAGCATTGCGTGGGAAGATCGCTTTATCTTGATATACTCTTGGAAGTCTCGTAAAAAAGCGGCACTTATCAAAGTTAAGCTTCCTGATGGATACCTCGAACTGCGCATGCGCTGCGCGTAGATAAATTGGTGGCTTTTAATGAGTACCTTTAATCCTTGATGCCTTCCTGTTTGTATTGTAGAGCCTAGTCAGGCAGCGCGAAAACATAACATTTGTTAGCACTAGAAATGTAAAGAAAGTTTACACAGAAGACGTTTCATTTTGTTTACTTTTGTTGCCGAAGAAGAAAAGTAAACACTAAAGAAATGGTTGGTTGTCATCGTAAAATGGTCTAGAGGGTGAGCGCGGGCAGCCTTATAGAAACGGCGACCTGTAATTCAGAAAAATGTTCGGTCACCCTCAACCAATAAAGTTACCTCTTTCAAGTGGTGGCCAAGCTAATGGCTCCTACCTTAGCCCCGGCACTCTTAAATGTCGCCGCCACGACATTGACTCATCTCAGAAAAGCGTCGCCGTCGAAAGTGCAAGGTTTATGAGATACGTAATGACAGTCGATGAACAAAAAATCATAATTACGAATGAACTAGTCTTTCTCAATAACGTTTAAGTTCACATGAACGGCATGAACGGAAGTGAAGGTTAATGGTTGCGGTGCGGGACGCTGTATGCTTACCTACTGCGTAGGTAAGCAGCTGCTCGAAAGAGCATCTTCAGGAAAGTGATATCACGCAATTGACAAAATACGGGAAGAGAAAGCGACGAGGCAGTAGGCAGTACGACCACTTACCGGAATGCGGCTGCCTGACCTGTTGCCGCCAACAAAAATTTTTGAAGAAATTTTGGAAGGATTGCTACATTGTGTGCGGTGATTGTGTTCCCGCCTGGGTTTCAAGCGTAGCTTGAAGCAGTATGCACGGGCCCGTGGTTTGCGTATTTGTCATGCCATTCGAAAGTAAGGGACATTTCAGTGTTTAGTATGCGGAACTTGACTGGCTGAGAGAAAAAGCTAGTGAGTCAGCTGGCTTTGTATAAAGGTAAAATGTGGGGTTAGCTCAGATGGTAGAGCAGTTGCCCCGGAAAGGCGGTGGACCCGGATTCGAGTCCCGAACCAGGACGAATTTTTCTTCAACTTTGAGGCTTTTCTTTCCAGGAACCCGTTTGGGTTTCCTTTGTAGCAACTGCTACGAACAGGTGGATGCGTGATTTTCCCTTCATTAAAGGTAAACAGTATGTGAGAGCTCAATAGCCGGACGTTCTCTGGCATAACAAGAACTTCGATATTACGCTAACATCTATGTGATACGAGTATCAATCATGGGAGCGTCATGCTGGAAAAGAAGTAAGAAGAAAAGAAAAGGTGAAATCACGATGAAGTTTCGCATTACTGTCCAAAGGATAGCTATTCCGCAAACCCCGGGGCTAAATTAAGGTGGTAGCGATCCCAAACTGAACAAGAGAGTCAAGTACTGCATGTAAAAATTTGTTGGAAATCTCGCGACATGTGAATATTTGAGGTCGTCATAATGAATCATAACGAAAACGCAATGATAAATTGAATGCGCTGGAATGCTGAGGCACGAACGACGAAAAAGGTGGGACTGGGATATGAATATAGCCCCTTCCTTAAGAAAGACAATGAAATGATATGATGTGACAGGAGGACCAATTTTGTGCAGCGGATGAGAACGGTGGTCCCTCATTCTACCGTGTGCCGCATGACAAAACCAGCTGTCTGTCGCGACGGCTTATGGAGAGCCGCATTATAAAGGACACGCGTGTATCGCTAGGTCTGAAAGCCTCGTTGCTGTAGAACTAGGTCGAGCGCGAAATGGCGTGTTACGATAACACCGGTGACGTAAACAAGCAGCCGAGGAACACTGAAGATTAAGTATGTTATTCTTCAGGGACAGAGTTAATCAGATATGGCGAGAAATGGGAAATCATAAAAACATACAATCATTGGCCATGCCAACAACGAAACTACGCCTTGAACGCCGGTGGATAGTTCTGCTATTTGTGTGCGCTTTGCTCACCGATGGTACATCACGTCAATGCTTCTTGATTATTTGCTCTGGTAATGCGATAGAAACAACAACAAGGGTGGGAAAGAAATCCGTACGCGTATTAGCTTATCACGGAGTCACTTCTGGTGAGCGCCCACGCAGATACTCAGCGGACACGGAATAACATCCGAGCAATGTGTTAAGAAAAATTTATGCGCTCGAATGGGCAAAATGTTATTCCATATGATACTTCCTGCGAATCATCATGTACCAATAGAACCAGCAACCAACAAATATCTTAAAGACACTGTAATTATCTGCAACGCACGCACACACCCACACGCACGCATGCGCGCACTAACGTACAGCTTCATCGTACTCGCGTTTTTCGCACGTGACAAGCATAATCTTTGAGTCATTTTGTATAGCATTAGCCTAAAGAAATGAAAAAGGAAAAGAACTTTCTCACAGCTAGAGACTGTTCATTACAGGATTAGGTATATAATTTTTGGGCCACAATAAAATATTTTGGATTGCAAAACAGTGATACATCCGAAGTCGCTGATGAGTGAATATGGTGAGTGATTGGAGTTCAAGACCTTAAGTATATACCATTTGGAGAGAGACATGAGTCAACTCCAGCCCGTGGCAGACCAGGAGAGTGCTCCGAAGTTTCCTATAAGTGCTTTCATAGAGAGAACCACAGACATTAAAAACGGAGGAGGAGGAGTAAGGTGTTGGCTGGCTGCAGGCTGATCTAGCCTTGCAAGACCTGCCGACAATTTCCCTGAGAAACTTGAGAAATTTAATCACCGTTCAGAAGCGCTACGCGAGACGGGTGACCAAGACGACGTGCACAGCGAGGCGGAACAGAACGCAATCATGCCGCAGCCTCTGATGCTTTCTGTGCACGGTGCCGAACCGGGTTGCCTGCTCTCCGGCACGGCGCCTTGCAACGAGTCTGCCAAGCTTTACGAATCATGGGCTAAGTCTACATCACTTAACAGCTTTAGAAGGAGCAGGGACACCTCTATCTTTAATGTCCAGTGTCCACGTGGAAATACTACGTCGTCCACATCAGCGTGTGGACAGCCAGGATGCTGGAGTGCGTCGAAAAACTTTGAGCTCTGTAACGAGTTCATTCATCACCATCCCTAGCATCATATTCTTACGTCTACAGCAAGACTCTCCCAGCGATCTCAAATTACCCCTGTCTTGCGCTGCGAATTTTCTGATTCAATCACCCCACCTAATTTCACGCAGTCCTCGACTGCGCTTTCCCTTCCCTTGGCACCCATTCTGTAACTCTAATGGCCCACGGGTCATCTACCCTGCGCATTGCATGGCCTGCCCAGCTCCATACTTTTTCTCCTTATGTCAAGTAGAATATCGTCTACCCCTGTTTTCTCTCTGATCCACACTGCTCCCTTCCTGTCTCTTAACGTTACGCCTAACATTTTTTTGTTTCATCGCTGTTTGCGCTGTCCTTCCCTTGTTTTATTGCGATAGCAATACTCCAGGCGCATTTCTGCCATTGGCGTCGCCGTCGCCGTGAGGTTTCGTATAAAGTCCAAGGGCGGTAAAACCGTCGCCGCGTGCCACATGCTGCATGTGCGAGTGAAAGCGTGCGAGGGTAAGCCGGCGAACGCGTTTGAATCCAACAACCCCGCGTGCGCGATTCAGGAACGCGGGCCGGAACAACACCAAGTGGAAGGCTTTTCTAGAGGGTGTTGGCCGGAAGCGTGCCCTCTCCTGTCGCGCATGAGGCAGGGGGGTCAGGCGAGGGCAAATGTGCTTTCCTCTCCAACGGCTGCTAGGGTTCTTCGATGTTCTCATCGCCCACCGCTCGTACAGAGTGGAGACAACGGCGGCGTCTACTACGGTGTTGGGCACGCGATTGGCGGACGTCGTAGTAAACGACGTTGGCGGAAGCCGCAGGGGCGCGTCCGCGCGGGCATCATTCTTCAAAGCAAACTGCGATGTTTACAAAGCGCGCGTAGTTCCGGTAGCTTCGTATGCGCTGTGCTTACGACGCTTCGCTCGCGTTGAAGCGAGAGATGCACGAAGATGAATTCGCTTGCTGCTGCCGCAATTCCTCCCTCCAGCATTTTGACAGCGAGTTTCCGCGTTAGCGAGATGTGTTCATGTTTACTTGTGCACATGTGACACCGTGCTTGGTAGTTTAGTTAAAACACGTGGACGGGCTAGTTGGTTTGAATCTATGAAAGAATGCGCAAGCGCGACAGAACAAGGACATAGAAAGAAGCAGACACACACAGACAGCGCTGTCTCTGTGTGTCTGTTTCTTCCTGCGTCCTCACTCAGTCACGCTTATGCATTCTATCATTGTTAATTTTGTTAGTAAGCAAATACGTACAAGCTTATACCGCCGCTAAGACTACTATCCTTACTTTGCACAACTATTCACTAATTTGCTATCGCAATCGGTGCTCCGCCTTTCACGCGAAACTGGGACTTTATTTTTTGAGCTTCTTCGTTAACCTCCAAGTTTCTGCCCCATATGTTAGCATGAGTCCAGTACACCCTAACAAAGAGTGTGGAACATCTCATAAAGTCTTACATGTCCCACATAATGGCGATGCAGTGAGTACAATCTTGTATAGTCATGCCGGAGTGTGCACAAACCCCGTGCGTAGGCGAATTGCAACATGGACTCTTCTGGCTGGTCTGCTCAGCCCCTTTCTCACACCTGCCTGGTGGGATGTTTGTCAGAAAGAATGAAAATGACTGGTCGCGGATTGTTTGAAAAAATGTTGAGGGTCTCTGGGAGCATTCTTTGTTGCTCAGAGTTCTAAGGCATTGCGAGCAAGGCATGTATGCCATCTAAACTTTCTACATGTGATGGAAGCTATTGAAACTTTATAGTGAATAAAAGGCTACAAAGTTTTTAGGAAGGTATGAGACATTAGACAGAGCCACTTCTGTTGTTGTAGATATAGCTGGCAAAATAGACAGCGAAGTGCGCAAAAGTAATTTGCATCGGTGAAAGCATTGTCATGACTATGCCGGGTAAAAGGATACTGGCGGTAATGTAGGTTTGCAACTGTTAGCAGCCGAGAAATATTGCTTGTGGCCCAAATGGTGCTTGAATAACTTCCTGCGTTTTAACACACTGCCTTGACTTACGCCATTTGGGCTCTAATTAGCTCTTCATTAGCGGTAATGATAGGAGAGAAAGTAGGCTGGCTGCTGAGCCGGAAGCAGATCGAACAATCTGCACATAAAGACTCAGAAACAAACGTAAAAATGACGGTGAACTAGGAAAACAGTTTAGAACAATATGCCAGTCTAATAACTTCGGCGATTGTGTAACTACGCTGAGGCAATCTTGATATCATTGCTATATATAATGACTAATTACTTGCCCAATAACTGGCTAGTTCTAAGTTCACCGTCAGCTTTCCCGCAATCCGCGAACGGTTTTCTTGTGTCTCTGCGAGCCCTTGAGCTCGGCTCGATAATGTCTATGATCTTCATGATCAGCAATTGTATTAGAAAGGGGATCGGGACAATGCAAAGCAACAAATGTTTTATCTTCCTCTCACTATCGTTGTTTCCGGGATCTATTGAGGGTAAATTTGAAAAGTATCGCTGAGGGAAAAAGTACCCAACTAACTTTGGCGGCGTGACTGGGGTTGTTACGTAGTCTTGTCCTCTTCGCGGCGCTGGCATATTTTTTAGCCAAGAGCGAGCCACCAACGTGCATGGCATGCTTCTCAAGAACGGGTACAGTGGGCATAAGCGAGGACGAATTGCCCGGACAAGCGAGCGGGGCCTCAAGCGGAGCAAGAGGCGTCACGGAGACACGATGGAAATGCTGCGGAGAAACGCCCTTGGAGCGCAGTGGGAGAGACGAGACTCATGCTGGGGGAAGCGGCGGAGGAGTTGCCGGAGCCGGAAAAGAACACAGCGTGGCGTGTAGTTTCCCCGACGTGACATTCCTTTCTCGGTAACAGTGCGCATCGCTGGCAGCGACGTGGAGGCATTCTCGCTCTGCCCCGCCGCGAGAACGCCCACTTCAATTGCGGGAGAGCCGCAGTGGTGCTCGCGAAATTTGGGTCAGCCGCGTGGCGCCTTTTCGTAGCGGTAGCGCTGTTGAAGTTCGAGGACATAAAGCAGGACAGCAGACCGTCGGCGCTGCAAACTTCCTGCTGAGCTTAGTGGATGAAAAACTCGCCCCTGAAAGCACTGGCAATTGAAATCAAAGAGTCCTGAAGAAGGAAGCGGCAAGGACAATTTTGCTACAAATACGAAAAGTTGCTCTACTTCAATATGCACTCAGTGCACCCATCCATGGTCACCCTTCTCTCGCTCATGAGTTTTTTTTTTCACGGACAAATGGTCGAAGCGTCTTTAAAATGAGGTTTACTGATGAAGGAAATCAGGATAATGAACACCGGCAAAATTACGATAGGATGGCTTACTATACTCATGGGGTATGCCGGCGGTGTGCATACAAACGTAACTAGATATCTTTAAACCACAAATGTAAGACTTTTCCTGCGGTGTAATATCAAAGATGCATGGCACAAAATTATAAAAGATATAGGCGATTATAATTGCAAGGTTTTGCTTTGCTGTCCACTGCGTATACTTGTTTACCGAAGTAGGTCACCGCATACGCACGAATTTTTAGGGAATCGGTATACTAGGCTGCCCTGTTTTATTACGATATGTCTATGAGCAGGCGTCAAAAGGTGCTTTCTGCTCAAATAGAATCGTAAATTGTATCGCCCATGCATGTTTGCGACTCCTTTTTGAACCGGAAAGGTGGATGACATCCTCTGATGTGACACGTTTTACAAAAAGGAACAACGCTGATGTCATGTTCCGGTTCCTCACTGTGTTTTGCAACGCTGCATCCACTGTGAATAACAGAGAGGATAGCAAACTCACTAAGCTGGTACTGATTCATCTTGGAAAGGTAGCGTAAACACTTACAAAAGAAACAAAGTGGGTTACCAAGATGCCTAGCCAAGAAATCAACTAGTCTAAATTGAAAGTCTATGATCCCCTACTCTCTCCACGTCCTGTAGGCCGAAGAGCATAATGTTCATGGTTTTAAGGATATCGATCAAACGTACACGGAACAAAAGAAAGACTCAGAACAACCAGACAGAGTCCCGTCTTTCAACTGGTCAGTTGAGAGGGCAGGATTTGTGCGGTCATAACGTGCCTTTCCTGTGCGATTTCTCGCGCTATAACCGAAGCCGTGAGTATGATGCTCTACTGATAAGAGAATGCGCAGAGAATAGGAGATCATTTGCTTGCAATTTAAATTCATTGATTTCGTGATTAAACGTCTTGGTAACCCACTTTGTCTATTTTCCTGACACGCTCTGGATTCAAAGCGTATCAAAGCTATAGAAGAATATGACGTAACAGAGAGAGAGCGAGAAAAATGAAGGTTGACGCTTCGCCCAAAAGGCGAAACATCGATTCCGATAACAAATTTTTTCAAGTTCAAATTTTTCAAGTTCAAATTTTTTCAATTCTTGAAAAAGCCTCCTGTGTATCTTACTGTTCCAGGAAGAGTGAAGAAAGCTAGCCCGACCACCATGGCTCTCAAGCAGATCACATTGGAACTTTTGCATTGTTCATACGCTAACCGAATCCAGTTTTATACAGATGGTTGTCTCGGAAAATTCTACGGGCGGCGTTGTTCTACCATCTCAATCGGTCGTCATCGAGTTTAAGACTTCACACGTAACGACATCTACAGGTTGCGAAATGGCCGCTCTTCGCGCCGTTGTCGAATACATTGAAAAGGAACCGCCCAACAAATGGGCAATATATTGTGATTCGAAAGCAGCCCTCCAGAGCTTGCGAAGTTTACGACGTGGCAATTATGAACAGCTGGTGTCACAAATCAACGAAACCTGCCATTGCGCTTCTGAAAGAGGACATGATATCATATTTCAGTGGCTGCCGGGACATTCTGGCGTCGTTGGTAATCACCTCACCGATGACGCTGCCCGTCGCGCCCAGGCTGGCTCACCGACACTCCTTATACCTTTATCCAGAGTCAACGCTGCAAGGAAGCTTCGCAGTCTCGCTCGTACAATCGCGTTAGGTTGCTGGCATACAACAGAACTATAAGTGTCGTTTATACAGCCTCGACCCATCATTGAAACTTAAATTATCATCGAACCTTCCACGACGTGACGCAACACTGCTGTGTCGGCTGTGGGTAGGAGTAGCATTCACCAACTCCTACAGCTATCGTATTGGAATGGCGGAATCACCAATGTGCGCTAAGTGCATGTGTGAAGAGACCATCAGTCATCTTCTGTACCACTGTTCTCGCTTCGATAATCAACGTGAGACTCTCCAGTGTGCCTTGAATAGACTGGATGACAGGCCATTAACGGAAACGAAGACCTTGGGAGCCTGGCCTCACAGTTCATTAGCCCAGAAAGCAGTTCGAGTGCTTTTTCACTACTTGATGGAAACAGACTTGAGTGCCCGGCTATAGACATCCTACACCTAAGTTCTCTCTCTCACTCCCCATTCCCTTGCCCACGTGTAGAGTAGCAAACTGGACGCAGTCTGGTTAACCTCCCTGCCTTTCCTTCTTCCCTTCCCTTCTTTCTCTCTCTCTTTCCCGATAAGAAATTAGTAAACAGCTATACGAAAAGGGGTCTGAACATGCGTTTCTGGTATGGTTTCCTTACGGGGAAACAGCATGGAAAAATATACAAGAATCAATCAATCAATCAATCAATCAATCAATCAATCAATCAATCAATCAATCAATCAATCAATCAATCAATCAATCAATCAATCAATCAATCAATCAATCAATCAATCAATCAATCAATCAATCAATCAATCAATCTAGTATGCATCAAATGAACATACATATTGTTAAGTGCAGGGCAATCACATTACTCAAAATTGAAAAGGTTACTTCAGCAGTGGTCAGGGATCCGGTCTCACGTGGCTTGCCTCTTATGAAGGTAGAGAAACAATAAGATATACAAACAAACAACTAAAAGCAGAGGGCAAAGCTTTTTCACTGTAGTTGAACAGCCGTCAATATTTTGTTGGGAAAATATAATCTGAATCGATGTAAAAACGAGAAAACAATGCCACCTAAATAATTATCCTTGAAAAACTGAACAAAACACAAACAGAGGGGAAACAAATAATGCTGGATCTCCAACCAGAACAAAGAAGGAAAACAGACTAAGAAAGCACAAAGTACTCGACTCATTTCTCTTTCCATTATGGCTTTCGTTGGTCGAGGTGAGGTCAGTCTAAGCCCCGTAGTGGTCGGGCTGGAACTCATGACAGCGAAGTCAAGGAAGAGAGCGAAAGAGGAGATGCATAATATTATAACACAAGCTAGAAAAACGAAAGAAGAAGAAGCCAACATTTAGAGCGAAAAGGAAAGCCTTGCAGGGAAGTATGAAAACATAGACGAGAAGGATATCAAGAGCGACGAGAGCTGCCGACAAGAGGATGTTTTCACTAAGGTGACAAGAGTAATTAATTAATAGCCGACGCACCGTAAAGCAGCGTTCCTTTCTTGGCACTTCCCCCACTTCCGGAGCTCCATCGAAGATGGATGGTAATGCGCTTCGTGCGAGTCGCAAGAGCCATTCAGGAAAATATATGCGACCCGGTGCTCAAGCCGAGGCGCTTTCATCAGAGGAGGGAGGCGGGAGGGTCGTTAAATCTACGCAAACCATCCAAGACGATTTCTGCAGGGGGGCCAACTAAGGTAATTGGCGATATTCGGATTTAACTTGCACGAAGTGTCGCAGAGAGTTAGGAAGCTTTAGGTTCGCAAAGAATAAGGGTCAATTCAGTGCCATCAGAAACAAATCTCTCTGCAAAACAAGTGCATCTGTGCACTTCCTAATTCCAAGTCGGACATCTAAGGTGTGACGTGATTTAAAATGTTTTTATGCGTGGGCATTCCTTGGCGAGCGGTTTCACTGAAATGAGGCATCGCTTCTATACCGGCTGAGGTTGGGGGTGGCTTTCACGAAGGGCGTGCACTACTTTGATCGGAATGACCGACAGTGCTGTATGCTGCGTCTGCGGCGTGGAAGAGAACATCGAACACTTATTGTGCCATTGTCATTGATTTCAGTCAGAAAAACAAACATTATCTATCGCATTGCGACGACTGGACGATGGGCCGTTGTCTGTTCAGGTGCTACTTGAAGACCATCCCCATAGCTCGTCGGCCTACAAAGCTATGAAGGCACTTCTGTCTTTCTTGAGGGCGACTGGCCTATGTGAACGCCTTTGACCAGCTCAGGCCCTCCGCGTACGTGCGTGAGCTCACCGCGGCTTTCCTCTATCTTATTTTTCTATTCACTCTTTCCCGTCCCCCAGAGTAGGGTAGCCAGCCAAACTCTTTTCTGGTAAACATCCCTGCCTTCTCTCTTCATCTCCTCCTCCTCCTTCTTCTCAACCCTGTCACACGAAAAGTGGAATGCTTTGCGTCTGCACAAAAATGAGTAATTTGCAGACATTTAATTGTTATGAGGGTGTAAATGTAGATTAATGGTAGCTTTTTAAGGAACAAATTAAAGCGAAAAATAAAAATAAATTAATGAAGAGATAGTCCATAGATATACATAGGGCTCCTTAGAAAATGCAGGTGGAACTTTATAGTAGGGGGTGGGCCAACTGAAATTTATGGGTGGGTCAACTCGAAATTTGGGGTTGGGGCAACTTTAAATTTGCAGGTGGCTAATTTAAAATTTCAATGTGGGCAAACTTAAATTCATGTTTGGGTGAACTTCAAGTTTGGGGGTGAGTGGTGGCCCAACTTCCAATTGGAGGTGCTTCAACTTATATTTCGGCGTGGGCCTACTTGAAATTTGGGTTGGCGCAACTAAAATATGGGGTCCTTTCGGCCATTCTGCTCCGTCGACGCGCACTCGCGCTCGTTCCCGGCGTTCCGGCTCAATTGGTACGATTGCACTGAAGGGGTCGGATGCGGCGAGAAAATGTGAGTTGTCTAGTAAAGCCTAAGCAGTCTTTGCCACCGAAAAGGCCGTGGGTAAACGTACTTAAGCTAGGAAAAACAAATAAGCAAAACTAAGCAATAACGAAGTCTCAGCCGGGTCGGACAATGCTTACACATTAGTAGACAGTTCTCAGAATTCCCTGCAGAGGTGTCTGCGTCCGCAGGCGTTTGGTGTGTTGTGACACCACGTACCCGAGCATGGGAGGGTTGGACCCTTCCGCGTCGAACCGTGCGCTTAACCCTGCCTGGGGAAAGGGGGATCCTGGGGGTGGAGCCGATGCCGGCTGTTCGGACCTTTAAGGCCATCCGGCGGAGGTAACACACCTCTTTGGCCTCTGCTTCAGGTAGACGGCGCCCCCGGACTGACCCACCCGGGGGAAATCGGTAGTTGCCTTTTGTTGATGTTGTCGCTGTTGCTGCCTCAAAACATGGCTTGTGCCCACGAGGGGGATTGGCCACACTTTATAGAATCAAACAAACACCCAACAACATAATAGAAGGGTTAAAGGCGAACATTTAAAACGAATAATTTGGCAATTAGCTGATAATACCGATTTTGCGAGCCCCTATATATTCAAGAAAAATAAATTAGACTGCTAAGCTAAGTTGACTTTCCCGTCTCTCTTTTCCTCCAACCTTCGTCTTTCTATCTCGCTTTCCATCTATACTGTGCTCACTTCGTTTTACTTCCAATTTTCCAGGCAGCAAGGGTTAACCTGGTGGAGTTTATCCAACCTTGGGTCTATTATGTTAGGTTATAGTAGCTATGTACAATTGGCGTCTGCGTTTCCTTCGGGTCTCATAGTGTCCCTTTGTTGAGCTCGGTGATGGGTGGCTAGTATAGCCGCCGAATATCCAGGAAACTCTATGGCAGAATCTTGTCCCCCCTTAAAGGGCCCCTGAAACGGTTCGGACAAATTTTGTAGGCGCATAGGGTACAGCTTAAGTAGAACATTCGCACCACAATTTAAGTGAAGCGTTATGTATTTATGGAGCTACAAACGATTAGAAGTTACCCTCCTCCCTAGCCATGCCTTTCCTCCTCAACTCGCTCGCCGAGCGAGCGGCGCTAAGCTCCGCCTTCACTGGTCCTGCGTCACGATGCGACGTCACATCGTCCACTTCCGGTTGTTGGAGCACGCCTCCTCCCGCGCGAGACCTCTCCGCTGGCCGCTTGGCCGTCGACCGAGAGCCATCGAAGCAGCGTGCGTTGCGATCATTCTGTCGTAGCGCCGAATGTGTCCGGTATTCCGGTAACCACAGGCAAGCTGGTCATTTCGGCAAATGACTGGAGGCATAAACTCAAGCTGATGAAGGAACTTCAGAGTAGACGTGCGTGAGCAGCCTGATCGGTCTGCACGGTCCAGACACTTGTTGGCGCAGCGCTTAACCAGTCAAACGAAGCGCTAATATTGCTCTAACCAAGTGTAAAACATTTTAGACATTTATAAGAACAACGTGTTGATGGTTACACTCCTGCGAAAAATACACACCAGCAGCAAAGAAGAATGCACTTCGTTGCTGCTACTGTGTATAGGTGAGCTCTGTGCCACCAGGTGGCTGCACCGTGCAGACCATTCACACTTACCTTTCTGCTCATCTCATGGCTCATCCCGGCACAGTCAAGCGGCCAGCCCCTGTCCCCTTGCGCTTGTGTTTGCCCTACTACCGGAATCGCGAAACGCTATTGCGTTAGTAATCTTCCGCTGTAAAGTGACGGCCACAAACGCGCAAATCCTTGCGCCTATCGGATAGCGGCAGTCCGATGCGCAGCAGCCAGTTCGCTCGTATGCTGCCTTGCAGAGGGACACGATGTCGCAGCTTGACATATTGCCAGTTGCCAGGTTCGCAGTCCGCAAGGCAACAAAGTTGAATATAGTGCTCGCGAAAAGACTGAGACCGACTCTGACCGCGGAGCTCTCGTCAAAAAGGATATGCTAGGAGAATGCCAGCAAACTTTAGAGCAGGAAAAAATCGAGAGGCAGAACCAAGACAAAGAGACAGGAAGGTGGCTGGACTAACAACTGAACTTTATTCATGAAAACAACGTCCCCCAAGTCCGTACTGAACATGCGCAGGCACAACAAAACAAAAACACGGTCAACACCTTATCTATACACGTCTACAGTTATCAAGAAATAAAAGCTCTTTCTTGGTTAGGAACACAGATGGGGCGCTTACACAATTCTCGGGGCCAAGTTTATAGATGCGATAGGCTTCAATCAGTTCTCTGTCTTGCTGAGTCTTCGCCTTCGCCAAGATCGAAACGTCATTGAAGATAGGATCACAACCGCACTCCTTACAATGGAGCGGAAGATTACCTCCTGTGCCTGTGGGTATTAGATTTGCATGCTCACGCATGCGATCATTGACACAGCGACCGGTTTGTCCTATATAATTTCTACCACATGTCAAAGGGATATTGTACACTACACATGTGTCGCACGTGCGGTGCTTCACAACATGCTTGGTATTGCACGTTATCTTTCGCGAACTGTGCTGTGAGACCCTACTGCAAAGTTTTGCAAGCTTACAAGGCGCAGAACAAACCAAACTGACGTCATTTCTTGCCGCAATCTTTTTCAATCGATGAGAAATGCCATGTACATACGGCATGACCACCAAGTTCTTCTTTATTTTGTCTCGCACTTCGCAATCCTCTCTGTTTTTCTTTTTCAAACGTTTGTACACATATTCAGCCACTGCAGTAATCAAAGTCTTTGGGTAGCCTGCTGCTAACAATCTCCTTACTTGCTGGGTAGCACTGTCTTGCATTAGATGCGTACAACTCTTTTCCACCGCATTCGACAAGCACAAAGAGGCTATGCCACGCTTGACCAGTTTCGAGTGAGCGGATTGGTACGGTAGCAACGTCTTTTTTGTTCTTGGACTATAAGCCCAGCAAATGTGACCTTGAGGGTGAAAGGTTAGAGTCAAATCTAAAAACTTGATGGAATTTTCTTGTGGTGCCTCATGGGTGAAACTAAGATGCCGAGAGCAATGCTGAAAAACTGATAAAATACTGCAAATGATATCAGGGAGACAATCACTTCGTCTGATATTTAAGAGAACCAGGAAATCGTCGACATACCTGAACACCCGGGCAACACGGTAATCGGTAATGGCGTCTGACAAAGACTTGTCGAATTTCGGTAAGTAAATACCACACAATATTGGCGCAACACTTGACCCTATACAGATACCATTCTTCTGTAAAAGCATCTTGCCATCGAATTTAACAAAAGTTGCCGACAAATAAAAAAGTAACAGTTCCATAAAACTCTCAGTCGAGAGGCCGCAACTACCTTGAAAAGAAGTCTCTCCTTGGCATTCGATAGCTTCCCGCACTGCCACAAAAAGTTCTTCATGTGGAATAGAATAATACAACTCTTCGATGTCCACAGAAAATGCCGTGTTCGCTGTTAGACCTCCCGATCTCAAAGCGTCCCGAATACTTCGTTTACTAAGAAAGCCAAAGAAGCTTTGAGCAAAAACTTCAAGGCTGTGTGCGTAAAACCAGAAAAAGTGAAAAGAAGTGCCTTGGAGCTGCTAAAAAGGCTTAACCTGGAGTTGTTAGAAAAGACGGTTAAGAAGAGCAAGGGTGACGTACTTTCCGCATTTTTCACTGTAAAAACGCACAAGCCTGACTACCCTATGAGAACCATAGTGACAGAAGAAGGCTCATGGCAGAAGCCTGTTGGAAGGTTCTTGCAACGTTCCCTGAATGCCCTTGCCACTGAGGACCCATTCGGCATTGACAGTTCAAGGGTGGTGATCGACGCTTTGAGATCGGGAGGTCTAACAGCGAACACGGCATTTTCTGTGGACATCGAAGAGTTGTATTATTCTATTCCACATGAAGAACTTTTTGTGGCAGTGCGGAAAGCTATCGAATGCCAAGGAGAGACTTCTTTTCAAGGTAGTTGCGGCCTCTCGACTGAGAGTTTTATGGAACTGTTACTTTTTTATTTGTCGGCAACTTTTGTTAAATTCGATGGCAAGATGTTTTTACAGAAGAATGGTATCTGTATAGGGTCAAGTGTTGCGCCGATATTGTGTGGTATTTACTTAGCGAAATTCGACAAGTCTTTGTCAGACGCCATTACCGATTACCGTGTTGCCCGGGTGTTCAGGTATGTCGACGATTTCCTGGTTCTCTTAAATATCAGACGAAGTGATTGTCTCCCTGATATCATTTGCAGTATTTTATCAGTTTTTCAGCATTGCTCTCGGCATCTTAGTTTCACCCATGAGGCACCACAAGAAAATTCCATCAAGTTTTTAGATTTGACTCTAACCTTTCACCCTCAAGGTCACATTTGCTGGGCTTATAGTCCAAGAACAAAAAAGACGTTGCTACCGTACCAATCCGCTCACTCGAAACTGGTCAAGCGTGGCATAGCCTCTTTGTGCTTGTCGAATGCGGTGGAAAAGAGTTGTACGCATCTAATGCAAGACAGTGCCACCCAGCAAGTAAGGAGATTGTTAGCAGCAGGCTACCCAAAGACTTTGATTACTGCAGTGGCTGAATCTGTGTACAAACGTTTGAAAAAGAAAAACAGGGAGGATTGCGAAGTGCGAGACAAAATAAAGAAGAACTTGGTGGTCATGCCGTATGTACATGGCATTTCTCATCGATTGAAAAAGATTGCGGCAAGAAATGACGTCAGTTTGGTTTGTTCTGCGCCTTGTAAGCTTGCAAAACTTTGCAGTAGGGTCTCACAGCACAGTTCGCGAAAGATAACGTGCAATACCAAGCATGTTGTGAAGCACCGCACGTGCGACACATGTGTAGTGTACAATATCCCTTTGACATGTGGTAGAAATTATATAGGACAAACCGGTCGCTGTGTCAATGATCGCATGCGTGAGCATGCAAATCTAATACCCACAGGCACAGGAGGTAATCTTCCGCTCCATTGTAAGGAGTGCGGTTGTGATACTATCTTCAATGACGTTTCGATCTTGGCGAAGGCGAAGACTCAGCAAGACAGAGAACTGATTGAAGCCTATCGCATCTATAAACTTGGCCCCGAGAATTGTGTAAGCGCCCCATCTGTGTTCCTAACCAAGAAAGAGCTTTTATTTCTTGATAACTGTAGACGTGTATAGATAAGGTGTTGACCGTGTTTTTGTTTTGTTGTGCCTGCGCATGTTCAGTACGGACTTGGGGGACGTTGTTTTCATGAATAAAGTTCAGTTGTTAGTCCAGCCACCTTCCTGTCTCTTTGTCTTGGTTCTGCCTCTCGATTTTTTCCTGCTCTAAAGTTTGCTGGCATTCTCCTAGCATAACCATGTACCAACTAGCCCAACAAGCCACTCTCATGAACGTCAAAAAGGAGTACGTGTAACACAAGCAGACGACGCTTGCTGTGTGCCGGAAGTACTTAAGTGTACTGAAAAATTGTTCTTGTGCATTCTCTTTATGTTACTTTCTTTTTATAAAAACAAATGAACTAACATTACAACTATTACAAAGATCATTGTTTACCATAAAGCTAGAAAAATTATCGATCACGCGCCCTGGTCAGCCAATCGGATAGCTCGCCCCACTGACTTCATATGGGTGATTGTCGTCATATGGGTAGGGGCGGCTTAAAATTCCACCGAGCAGCATGCTGCGATCGGCAGCGATGTGCATTTTGAAAACCTTATAATAAATTACACACTTTACGCGGAGCACTTATATGTGTCAATTAATGATAGAAGGACCTACTCTAACGACTCCGTACGTTTGTAGAAAATCGTCAAAATCGTTTCAGTGTCCCTTTAACAGACCGCCCTCAGAAAAGAGGGTGCACTGACGCAACATCTCAGTTTATTTTCCGAAGCAGTGCCCCAACATATGTGAAGTACCATGTCATACAAAGCGTAGGAAACACATCTGCGAGGAAGCTTTCCCAATTTTGGTGGCGACGAGCCTCACGCAAAAACTCGGACCAGCCTACACAGCTTCAAATATGTCTAGTGGAGATCTATTCCTAGAATTGAAAGACAAAGAGAAAGTTGAGAAGCTTTCATATGTCACCAGTATTGGTAATATAGCACTCGCGTTCAAACCACCTATCGTTAAACACGAGCAGGGGCGTGATCTCAGAGGAAGACTTCATAAATTTGAGTGATAAACTCCTAGAGGGTTTGCACGAGCAAGACCTCCCGAAACTGTTGCCGTGATGTCCTCTCAGAAGAGGGGCTTACAACCAGACCTCTTCCTGAAACTAAATGAGATGGTACTCCCAGTCAAACAAAAACACCAATTTTTAAGGGTTATATTCGACAAAAAGCTAAATTTTCTTAAACACATTAATAAGCTAAGGGCTCAAACAAACAGGGCACTCAATGTCCTAAAACTCGTGTCACGAAAGCACTGGGGTTCTGACCGTAAATAACTCCTACATATTTATCGTTCTTTGGTACGTAGCAAACTCGACTATGGATACATAGCGCATGGTTCAGCCAGACAATCATGCCTTCAGCGGTTAGATCCCGTGCATAATAAAGGACTACGCTTAGCCACCGGTGCCTATAGGGCCTCGCCCATTTCCAGTTGGTATTCCGAGAATGATGAGTCGTCTTTAGATCACAGAAGAGCGCAACTCATTTGCACACACGTTCTAAGAGTTCGCTCGTCGTCAGACCGTATTTACAATAACGTCATCACGCACTGCGACAAACGACTACACTACACAAACAAGCCAAATGCTATAAGACCACTCATACTTAGATTTGAAGGAAAATGCCGTGACTACACTATTCCTACTGAATCACTTTTTGTCATGAAAAGGCCAACTAGAATAGCTCTGTTACAGTGGAAAGTTGGGCGAGTTGGTATACATTCAAAGTGGGAACAGCGCGAACAAGACGACGACAGAGTGAAAGCACACGGGACGAGCGCTGGGAGTGGAAGACATCCTATACGACCAGGATCGCTTGATCAAATTAATTCTTTGTCGACCTCGGTTGGACCACATGCGTATCACACAGGACAGCGCTCGTCCTGTGTCCTTTCACTCCGTCGTCGTCTTGTTCGCGCTGTTCCCATTATGAATAGAATAGCTGCTTGGAACGATTTCACGAGATTTCTAGATTTTTCATTGACACATGTAAAAAAACAAAAAGGGTACGCCTCGTGAACACATACTACAGGAATTTCTCAGAGTGAAAGACACTTACGGCACTTACACAGAAGTTTACACCGATGGCTCGAAGATGCCCATTTATGTTGCAAGCCGCGTAATTGAAGTTACCTGGGGACACACACAGTCAAACTGCCACGGTTTGTATCAGTTTTCCCTGCTGAGTGTTATGCCTTACGCATGGCAGTACACACGATTGTAAACGCCAAACACAAAAAAAATCTATAATTTACACAGATTCCTTAAGAGCGCTTAAGGCCCTGAATACACAATCGCAGTACGAACCAATCATAGGTGACATCCTACACATTCTAACACACCTAAGTAAAGACCAAACTGTTCGTTTCTGCTGGGTCCCAAGCCATCTTGGGATCCACGGAAATGAAAAAGCAGATGAATGTGCAGCAAGGGCAAGACATCTAAGTGTTTCAAAAGTTAACATACCTGTTACGGATGCGATTCAACCTGTTCGCAAGACACTACTCTCGATCTGGCAACGCGAATGGCAATTGAAAGACAACAATAAACTTCAACTCATTAAACCTCTCCATGGGTAGTGGAAGACACGCTACGACCAGGATCGCTTTATCGAATTAATTCTTTGTCGGATTCGGTTGTACCACATGCGTATCACACATAATTACTTATTTAGAGAGGAGGAACAACCAGCATGTGACATATACATAAACTGTTAACAGTAATACACATAATAATCGCGTGTCCATATATCGAAACGCATAGACAAAAGTACTTCCGTGTATTGTACAAGCCACACACCCCCTTTCACCCAATGTTGATGTTAGGAGGTGGTGCACTGATACCTCTGACTGATGTGATCGGCGTTTTAGACGAAACAGACTTTTTAGGTAAACTTTAATTTCTTTGGGTAGGCTGCATTTACTAACGAAATTTTATCACCCTGTTTCTGGCGCAGCATTGCCTTAGTCGCTTTCGCGCCAATAAACCCAATTGAACTAACTAGTTCTCAAGGCGATGAGCAAAACGAGAACGAGGTAAAAGCGGGAGCCAACGTTTCGACAAATGGACTTCTCTTTTGCAAGGCGACATATGATTTCCTCGACACAGTATATATATATATAGGGTTCTCTTAAAGGAGAGAGCGGGTAAGACGAGTGGGTGCGGCAACAACTGAAAGTGTGTTAGCGGCGATGGTACAAAACTGAGAATAAAAGAGTGCCGTGGCACAAGATCGGTGACATGGCCGTGTATCAGCCGGCGTGTCAACGGCCGTATGCAGAGCACCCTTCTATTACGTGCTTCGCTGGTGGTCGTGGACTATCGTGTCTCTGAAAGAGATAATAAAAAGAGCGGCAGAAAACGGTGCTCGTGAAAAAAAAATTGCTGAAATAGAATAAATATATAAATAAAAGCAAGAAGGAAGGAAAGGAAGAAAAAGAAAACACTAAACAACCCAACTAAGTGTTAGCATAGCGAATAGATTCTAAAGCTCCCTTTGAAACGCTTATGCCTCTGGTTGCAATGTCTTGGACTTATGGATAAGGTATGATTCTCTGTATATTTCTTTCTCGTTCAGAACGGAAATTTGACTGTAAGATGTAGAGTTTAAGTTCATCAGGCTTATGACCTGGTTTGTTGAAGTGATCGGCGACGGCTTAGGGGAAGCTTTTTAGCGGTGTCCGCGCGATGTCCGTTTAATCTGACGTTCATTGGTTGTCCCGTTTCACCGATATACTATTTCTTACGGAAGGAACATTAGAGCATATAAAACACATCCGAACTTGTACAAGTAAAGCTAGTTTTGACTTCGTGTGTATAACTATTTGCGATGCTTTTAATTTTAATGTCACTTTGAAGGTGCCTGCAGGTCTTGCACCTGGGGCGACAACATGCTTTTATTACGGGGGAATGATGTTGACCAACATCATTCTCCGAACTACCAAAAACTCTTTGAGCACCTAACCGATTCGCAAGAAGAATGGCAGCACGCCGTCAAATAAATCTCGCTTTCAAGGCGCTGGCGAACCACTGCAACCTGCATCACAAAGGCAGCGTTGTGCGCGATGATCCGTAATGCTGAAAATGAGCTTTACAAGCTTACGTATGCATTCATACGATCAGTACACGTACAAAAAAGGACGAGCTTGAAGGCAGGAATTAGCAGAGCGCGTGGCATAAGCAAACTAAAAAAAAAGACACGTATCCTGGCTTTCCACTAGCTGGAGGCCAGTGCTCTTTCCGGAAGTGAGGATGAGACATCAAGGCCTGATCATATACACAGAGAGAACGACAAGCAGAGCGACAGCAGCTGCACCACACAAGGAAGCAAACGAAAGCAGGAGTGCGAAATAGAGAGCAAATGATGGTCCGTAGAATAAGTACTGAACTCGCGAGAAGCCAGCACGAGAATACGGAATCTGATTTCCCCGGGGAATGCATCATTATAAGCAGCGTTGATGGCCAGAGCTGCCAGGTCAGAGCTACGCCAAGCCACAGCATTCAGGTAAAAGACTGCTTGAAGAACACGTGGATTGGATGCGGGGGCGGAGATGGGACGGGAGAATGCACCCCGAAAGTAGGAAAGAAACCGCAGAAAAAAAGAGTCTTCCCTGAAAGCAGGGCACGGGAATGCCAACAAAGGCACTTTTCCTTGCGTCACCTATGAACGGAGATCGTACCAGGTCTCTCGCAATGAACGAAGCTGGGAAAACGTATTGCTTGCCATGTTTGCAGGCAATGATGAGGCAGCGGAGTGCACCGAGCTATCAGGGAAAGAAAGCTCACAGAACAGAGGAATAAATGCGCGTCGAAAAGGGTGACATGACTCCAGGAGCCATGGCAAGTTGATGGAAGATGGAAGCTAGAGAGCTGCTGAGGAAAACAAGAATGAGAGGATTCGCGAAGTAATGAGCCAGCAGGCGGGTTGTATAAACATACGAATGTCTAGATGTGCATAGCTATTTGCAAGTATGCGTATTCCTTACGTTCAACCAGTGATGTTAGGCCAATCTTCCACCCTAGAGTGAGTGTACTCTGTTGAGCTAGATGGTGGCGCCAGTGGTAAACTGCGACCTAGTAATTTCATTTCAGCTTTAATTTATTCATTTTTTCGACAATACAAGGCATTGTCCGCGCATCACAACAAAATGAGAGAGATAATTTATTTGAAAGAAGAAGGAGAGGGTGGCCTGAAAACAAAATGAGGTGATTAACCTCCTGACGGGGTCCTTCTCGCGCTGGGTCCATTGCGCTTCGCAGTTCATGTTTTCACAAGTATTGCAACAGTTTCTTGGCCCAAGCAGATTGCCTGAAAAAAGCCGAACTTTCGCAGGACGTTGTCATAGCAGTCACCGAAGTTTTGCTTAAAACTATCAAATGCGCCCGAGAGGGCGCTATTTGCTACTCGGGAAATAGAGGGAGTGAAGCAGAAGTGCGCAGTAATACCGTATGTACACGATGTCTCACACAGGCTGAAAAAGATCGGAAATAACGCAAATGTAAGGCCAGCTACTGTGTTTCCAAGAAACCTGGTTGACAGAAAAGGTACGAATAAAACTTCGTTAAATGTGAGAGCAACATTGTGTGCTAGTTACCGTTCTCCTGTGGCAAAATATACATTGGCCAGGCGGTATGCCGTGTAAATGATAGGCTACGTGAGCACGCAAATCTCGTGCGGAGTGTAGGCGCGGGGCATCTGGCTTTTCACTGCAGGAACTGTGGATGCGATCCCGTATTCGTGCAATGCAGCGTGATAGCAAGAAGTCCGACGCAAACAACTCGGGAAATATTGAAGCGGCGAAGATTGCTAGTTTGGGTACACGTGTGTTAGCTCGCCTTCGGTCGAACTTTCTAAAAAGGAATCCGATTTTCTAAACAAGACGCAGAAAATATTTGAAGGGGATGGCAAGACAGACTGGTCTTTTAATTTTCCAGCCAATATATTAATATCTTCATTTTATGTTAGCTACGTGTATACGCATGCATCGTTGCTGTTCTTAAAATAGAAAACTAGTACAAATGCGCCTCTGTAGGTCGCCATCTGTTCTGTATGCGTACATTTGTCGCTTCGAAAAAATAAACAAAACGTTCCAAGTTAGCGCTGTGTCCGCGTCGTTCCTTTCGGACCTGTGTTCTTTCTTTTCTTTTTTTCCCGCTAAAAAGAAGTTGTTCCTATCACATGCCAATAAAACCAGCCATTACATCTCTTTTGACCTATTACTCATGTAGCGTTCCTAACTAGAACGGCAACAGAAATGACATCATCTAAGTGAGACGGGTGTCGTCCGCCATTTTATTCCAACTTCTTCCTTCTCACTTCTCCCCTAGCACCTTCCTTCGTCTTCTTTCATGTGTCCAGCGCAGACCGCTTCACTCTTCCGGATTTCTTTTAATTACACCTCCTGGGGTAATACTTGAATACGTTTCCAATAGCGGCGCACTCCGTTTGGCCCGAGGCTCCGGCGTACCAGACATTCTTCAATATTCCATGCTGGCATGCAGTCTTAATAACTTGAAATGGTCCGCAATATTTTGAATTTGAGGGCACAGCACCTTTCCTTACAAGGACATAGTCTCCAGGCTGTATGTCCGGTATCTCGCTACTGTGCCTTTTATCAAAGTTTCGCTTCATGCGGCGCCTGTAGATCTCCTGTTCTTTGACAGTTTTCCTTACTTCCGCAAGTTCGAGGTTCTCTAGGAGACCTAGCTCACGATCTGCAGGAAGTATGGGCGCTGTACCTGAAGTTACAAAATGAGGGCTGCAGCCTAAACTCGTGGTGTATGATCTGTTGTGATGCTTCACAGCGGCCTCGAGACAGCACTTCCAGCCACCGGCAAAGTCTGGATACATCTTCAGATACTGTTTGATGTCTCGTATGGCACGTTCCGCTAGGCCGTTTGCTGCCGGGTGGTATGGAGAAGAATACTTTATCATGATGCCGTGCTCCTGGGCCCACTTTGATAATTTGGCACTCCGAAAAGCCGGCCCGTTGTCGCAGACGAGCGTCTTTGTGTGTTTAAAACACTCAGCTTTGAGGAGGTCTATTACGCTGTTTGCGTCTTCTTTGCCAGCTTTAGCCGCAATCGTCCGTGTGCACTCATCTATGGAGAGCAAGAAAGCTTGCGTCGCTTGACTCCTTCCCCCTTCTTTTTGAGCTCCGCGAAGTCCCAATGAATTACTTCGAATGGGATGCTTGAATATTCAGGGTTTGTCATAACGTCTGTCGATTGCTTGAATTTAACTTTGTGCACCTGGCAGAGGTGGCATGTGCGGATGTAATGGCTGATGTCGTTTTTCATGCCCGGCCATGTGAATCTCATGAGCAATTTCTTATAAGTGCGCCAGAAGCCATCATGTCCACCCGATTCAGGGGTGTCGTGGTATAGATGAAGAATCCTTGGAATCATAGAGTGTGGTACGTGATACCTTCCATTGATAAACTGGAGCTCTTCTGTACCTTCCCATAGCTTAATATGATTGATTGTATCTGGATTATTGCTTGATTCCTGTACAAGTAATCTTGATAGTGCGTCAGCGTCAGTGAGGAGTGGGCCAGGACGGTGCGAAATTACGAAATCAAATTGTTGCAGATAGTTCACCCATCTAGCAATGCGGCCTCTTGGCTGGGCCATGCTCAGAAGTTGAGTCAATGCTTGATGGTTCGTGAAAAGTATGAATTTGGCACCTTCCAGGTAAGTACGAAAGTACTGCACAGCTTTTAAGACGGCCAGAGCTTCCTTTTCTGTGGTACAGTAATTGATTTCGGCGGGTTTCAGGGTATAGCTGTAGTACCCCACGACGTAGTGTTTGGTTTGATCAGCTTGTTTGGATGGCTTCTGGTATAGAACTGCACCGGTAGCATAATGTGATGCGTCCGTGTTCAGCACGAAAGGCAAGGAAAAATCCGGTATTCGCAAGATGGGGTCCGACGATATTAGTTTTACAAGCTCACGATAGACAGCTTCGCACTTCTCGTCCCAATGAAAAGGCACGTCTTTCTGAGTTAAACGTGTGAGGCACCTTGTTCTCAGTGCGTAGTCTTTGATAAACGCCCGGAAGTGTCCTGCAAGGCCAAGAAAAACGCGCAGGGAGTGCACATCATAAGGCTTTACCAGCTTGGAGATTCTCTCTACCGATTCTTGCTTGGTGCTTTTAGTCTGTCCATCAAACACCCTGCCAAGAAATACTACGGTATCTTGAAAGAACGCACTTTTCTTGAAGTTGACTTTGAGTTGGGCAAGACTGAGGGCATGAAGAACTTTTGAAAGATGACTACGGTGTTCGTCCTTTGTCTTTGAGTAGATGATGATGTCGTCGATGTACACATTGCAAAATGTGCCCAGGTAAGGTTTCAGAATGTCCGTCATAATCTTCTGAAACCACGCAGGGGAGTTTTTCCAACCAAATGGTAGGCGGTTGTACTCAAACAAGTCAAATGGGGTTATGAACGCGGTGTACTTCTTCGTTTCTTCACTTAGTGGAATCTGCCAAAAGCCCTTGCAGAGATCTATTCGTGAAAACCAATGGCAACCACCGGTTTCGTCAATGATGTCGTCGATTCTCGGCATTGGATAAGGTATCAATTCAGTTTGACGATTGAGAGCCCGGTAGTCTGTGCAGAGGCGGAATGTCCCGTCTTCTTTAGGTGCAATAGTGATAGGAGAAGCAAATGGGGATACAGAAGGCCGGATGATACCTGCGTCTAACATTTCTTGCAACTCCTTTTTCAGCCACACCTTTTTATCTCTGGACATATTATAGGGGGTTCTACGAACCACTGTTTTATCTGCGAGCTCGAAAGGAACGACATGGGATTTCATTGCTGGAGGGTAGCTTCCTATGCATATAAGCTCTGGGTACTTAGTCTTGATGTCTTCGTGGTGAAAAATTAGCCTTGATACACTAGGTTCTTCACCAGGGTCTTCTGTTCTTATCGTGTCTTCGGCCATTACCTTGTCATCCCAATAGAGGTTCATCTTAAGTTTTTTCATGTCTGGACGGGACAAAAGAAAATCGTAGGTGACATTGGGAATGGCCAATACGTCACTGGTAATAGCATTTCCTTGAAATTCAATAGCCAGGGTTACCCATTCGCTATGCATGGTCACTGACCCATCGTAGGCTTGGACACGCAATGTTCTACCAGCGTGCAGACGACTGGCATCCACTCGAGTCTTGTTGATAATAGATACCGAAGCTCCACTGTCAACGAGAGCCTTCACTTCAATGCCATCTACCTTAATGGGGGCGTACAATAAGCTTGACGACACCAAATATACTGTCTCACTGAAGCTCTTTTTCTGGGGCTTGTGATGCACGGTAGACAGATTATGTGGAAGTAGGTTGCCGTGAACTGCGGTAATTGGTTCTTCACCATCCTCACAGTCTTGATTTACGCTTCCCAGAGATTTGTTTATGAAGCTGTGTTCACATTCAGTTGGCGGCAACGACTCTAGATTGGAATCAAGTTGCTCTGTTCTACCATCTGGCTGTCTTCTCGATGTAATTCTTGGCACTGAGGTCTGTAGAAAGTTCAGAAGGTCATCAAACGTTCTTGGACCTTTGAGCTGGACATGACTACGGATCTCGATACACAACCCTTGCGTTATCAAAGCTACAACAGCAGAAGACGACAGCTTCGGTTCTGCAGAATACAACAGGCGACGCTTCTCAAGACAGTACTCAAGCAGAGAGCCACCTGTATAACTGAACCGCAGTGCCGCATCCCATCTTTCTACTGCGTTGCCTTCGAAAGCCCCTAAAAAGTTGCTTTTCCACAGTTCCCAACATGTTGTTCCATAATCCATGAGTTGCACGTCATACCATTTTCTGGCTATACCGCCCAAATAGCGGCGCATATGCAAAATCTTTGTGTCGTCGGAGTGCCACAGATTCTTGTCACAGGCGTACTCGAAAAAACACAGCCAGTAGTGTGCATTTTGCGATTTTCCTTCAAAAACATCTGGTTCAACAATACTTCGTGCTGACTGCTCTCGACTAAGCGCTTGGACGAAAGTTCTCATTATTTCGATCTGTTGTATAATGTTCCTTTGCAGTTCCATAACACTCAAGTCTAGGCTCACCTTCCCGGCAGGCGTTTCCTCTTTGAGGGTGCCACGTCGTATGGGTTCCAGAACGAGTTCGCTCAGTGTCTGCAGTTGTAGATTCACTGTCACCGATCCTGTTTGCACGAGGGCTTGGCGGCTGATTGCAGTTTGTTGCAGTACCACGTTGATCAGCGCGGTAGAACTAACTTCAAGAGGAAGGTCCGTCGCTGGCTCACCGTGCACTTGGTATCGGGTGAACACAACAGACTCTGAGGACGCCTGGTCGACGAAAAACGTCACCCGCATCGCTGGTCTTCGAAAACTGTCGGCTGCGGCAAAATGTAGCGTTCCTAACTAGAACGGCAACAGAAATGACATCATCTAAGTGAGACGGGTGTCGTCCGCCATTTTATTCCAACTTCTTCCTTCTCACTTCTCCCCTAGCACCTTCCTTCGTCTTCTTTCATGTGTCCAGCGCAGACCGCTTCAACTCATACATACGTGTTGGCCCCTAGCACGTGTTCTGCCGCCGCCGCCCACAAACTGGGTAAAAAATGGGTAAAAAAGTTAGCTTGGTATTTGCAGCTGGTCTTTACAGAAGCAGAATGGCTGTAAACGGTGGCAACGTATTTTCCCGGAGCTTGAAATCATGTGAACATTGACGTTTACGGTTGTCGCCATGCTGTGGCGTGAATACGGTGCGTTAATAGGTGATTCGCATTAAAACGTCGGTGTTGTTTCAATTGCGATAATGATAATGGTGATAGTGCTAATAGGCGTTCGATAGTCTAAAATGAATCTCGGGCCAAAGAGCGCCAGGACAATGAAAAAAAAAATTATTTCATTGGTTTGGGAGTTGGTCAAAAATAGACAAAGGTGGTGCACTCGAAAGCAAAGGTCACTGAGATAACTGCATAGAGGCCTAAAAGATTTGTGGAGATAGATGTAAAAGTATGCAAGACATAACGTGAGCTTTGCTAAAATGTCGACGTTCTGCAGCACATGCTAATATTTCAGAAATAGCATTGTCTGATAGTCCAGGGACCAAAAAAAAAGTGATCTTGCTGCAAAAAGGACAGTGAGGATGTGGAGAAGAATAATTATTTGAGAATGAATCATTTCTTAAAGTGCAGTGACAGGAAGTGGACCTGGTAAAGCCCTAACGGAAAAACAGGAAATTATATAAATTTCATACTCTTTGTCGATCCCAGCATAGTGGAGGATGTAGAAGTGTTAGGTAGGGTAAAACGCGGACACCTCAGGTTAGTGAAGTCTTGGATTTCTCTGGATCTGAAGAGAGAAAGATTAAAATTAAGAAGAAAAAAAACCTACTTAGACGCAGTAGAGTAAAAGGAGACAAATTCAGTCTGGTGCTTGCAAACAAATGTGGACCTATAGGAACATGAAGCTAACGTAGAGGTAATCAATGAAGCCGTAACTAGGCTTACTTCTGGAGCACCAATTAGGTGGGCGATAAGGCACCAAGAAAACCAGCAGGCAAGCTCTCCAAAGTAACCTAATAAAGAGACGACAAAGCATGAAAGTGTTTGACTCAAGAGACCAGATAGAATTGCGATGAAGTTAGAAAGGCATTGCATGACATGACCCGGAGAAAGCGGCAGGACAAGGTGGAAGATAATTTGATTTCATCAAAGATGGAGGAGATATCATGCTTGAAAAGCTTGCGGTCCCTTATGCGCAATGCCTCACGACTTCAAGTGTACCAGAGAGCTGGAAGAATGCCAACGTTATACTAATCCAAGAAGGGAGATGTTAAAGAGTTGAAGAATTATAGACCAATTAACTTGCTTTCAGTATTCACGAAAATAACTTTCAATAGAATCAGGGCAACACTTGACTTTGTCGGCCAAGAGAGTAGGCTGGCTTCAGGGCGGGATATTCAACAATTGATCACGTCCGTGTCATCAATCAGGTAATTGCGAAATCTGCAGAATAAAATGAACCTTTCTATATGGCTTTCATAGATATTCAAAAGGCATTTGATTCAGTAGAGTAGAGATACCTGCAGTCATGTAGATGTATTGCGTAATCAAGGAATACATTAGGCATACGGGAATATCTTGGGAGATATCTACAAAAAATCCACAGCTACCTTCATTATTCACAAGAAAAGTAGAAAGTTGCCGGTCAAGAAAGGGGTCAGGCAGGGGGACACAAGCTCTCCAATGCCATTTACTGCATGCTTAGGAGTATTCAAGGTATTAGACTGGCAAGGTTTAGGAGTGAGGATCAGCGGCGAATGTCTTAGCCACCTTCGGTTTGCCGACGACATTGTCCTGCTCAGCAACACTGGAGACGAATTATAACAAATGACTGAGCACCTTAATCAAGAAAGTAGAAGATCGGGGTTGAAGATTAATATGTATAAGACCAAAATATTGTTCAATAGCCTGACAGGGGAACAAGAATTTAGGATTACCAGTAAGCCGCTAGAGTCGCTACAGGAATACGTTTATCTAGGTCAATTAGTCACAGGGGATCCTGATTATGAGAAGGAAATTCGCAGAAGAATAAAACCGGATTGGAGTGCATACGGCCGGCATTACCAAATCCTGACCGGGAGCTCACGACTGTCGCTGAAAAGAAAATTCTGCAATAATTGCATTCTTCTGGTGGTAACATATGGGGCAGCAACTTTGAAGTTAACAAAGAAGTTCGAGAACAACCTAAGGATCGCGCAAAGACCGATGGAATGAAGAATGTTAGGCGTAGGGTTAAAAGACAGGAAGAGAGCGGTGTGGATAGAGAGCAAACAAGGATAGCCGATATTGTAGATTACATTAAGAAAAAAAAAAACTATAGAGCAGGGCAGGCCATGTAATGCGTTCTGTAACCAACCAGCGGACCATTAGAGTTACAGAATGAGTGCCAATGGAAGGGAAGCGCAGTCAAGGATAGCAAAAAACTTGTTCGGGTGTTGAAACTGGGAAATTTGCGCATGCAACTTGGAATGAACTAGCGCAAGATAGGGGTAATTGAAAATCGCAAGGAGAGGCTTTCATCCTGCTGTGGACATAAAATAGGCTTATGATGATGATGATGATGATGATATTGATGATGTTGATGATGAATTATTTGCGGCTCATATAAGGAATTAATCTGGAGGCTGAGCCTGGCCTTGGTCTGTTACAGGTTTCAAGACACCCACGTCTAAAAGATATGCTAAAAGTTCGCATTTCAAAGATGCAATCAAGGTATGAGCCCAGCTTTGCTATTGCGAAATGCCTTGGGAATTTATCATTCTTGTGTGCCACTAATTTTATGTTATCATAAGCATATGAAATAGCACATCACTGTGGTTTAATAGAAGGCAGTCTCTTGTTTTCTTCTGACATGAATATGCTGCTCTAAAGCGATTAAGAAAAAAAAAATCTTGGTTACACCATTTCTTTCTGTTCTGGTTCAACAAAAAAGAAACGCAATTATAATAATATATTGCCAAAAAAAATCGCAGAGGTTACCAAGATGCAACTTTATTTGATACGTAACTAGTGTCCACGCCCCTACACGAGCACACTGTACACATCACAGTGTAACCTAACGGTGGTATACAAATTACATAAACAGGGATAAAGTGCCCCCGAGAGGCTGACCAACGTTTCGATAGGTGGACCTCTCTTTGTCAAAGGTGGCTGTATCATATTCAGCGGGTTAGATCTAACGGGTTAGTAGGGTGACGTTAAGTGCGGTCGTTTTCGGCGGCTGCTGTCTGCAAAGGAAGATAATTGTTCCGTCATCGTCAGCTGGCATGGAAATCCAAAATCGAGAACGGGGCTGACAGGTGGAGTAGCCCACCGTGACCAGCCTTTTGTGTAGGAACCCTCGAAAAATAAGCCTCGCTCTACCATAGCACCTGAGAATGTCTCCACAGACCCAACAAACCTATAATAAAAACTTTGAGGGCTAAAAACACACAAGACGTAGAAAAAGAAACACTCACCACACACGCTCACAAACAAACCTACCATCATAGACTCTACACCCACAATGTTGATTCCGAGCAGTGAAAAGATGTGTGGGTCGGACTGGCGTGACCAGCGGAGACTGGGGGGTGGCCTTCCCGGGGGACTGCTCAGGCCATAGGAGTCCTGTATGAAAAAAATTGCCTCCCTTCTCTGCTGGCGCAAGCAAGAAGAACTAAGTCTAATTACGCCTTGCCGTTTCCCTTGGCTGAATAAAGTTGGTTTCTATGTACTTCTCATCCAGGTACTACTACGTGTGCAAGGTCCACAGACAAAACTCAATTCTAACTCAGCGCAGAGTATAAGAGGCAACATTGCATTATCCAACGAGTCTCTCTGAGCACCCACTCGTGATACGTCTTTATCGTGTTTTCCCTCGACTAAGAAGGACTATAGGAGTCGTTCAGAAGGACGAATAAATAATATTCTAGCCAGTACTGCACTAACAATATATCGTCAATTCAAGTGCCCAGAATGCGTTCTTTCAACCTAGCCCTGTTTCTCTTGTCGTATTGCAAGGCATTTCCACTTCGCCTTCTTATGAGATAATCTCTTAGCGTTTCACTACAATCCCAATTTTAAGCTCCATGGCACAAGGATAGCTACTGAAGTTATATATATATATATATATATATATATATATATATATATATATATATATATATATATATATATATATATATATATATATATATATATATATATATATATATATATATATATATATATATATTTTATCCCCGAATGCAAGGAATATTCAGACGAACAAAGAATAAAGAACAAAGGCACCTGAGAATAACAATCTTTACTTCTCTTACTGCTTCTTTTCCCGTTAAAAGCAGGCAAAGCTTTTTTTATTTCCTTTCGTTTCCTGGCGTAGTCCTTAAAACCGAAAGTTATTTTTGAGTTAATGCTCAGTGCGTAAATCTCCAGCCGGCGTCTGCCTCTTACAGGTGATAGAGAATTCTGCTTCACAATTCTTCAGAAGAATTCTGTACGACAGAATTCTGCTTCCGGCTTACGGGAACAGGACCTGCGCAGAAACATGGCTGAATTTAAGCTGCTTTAGGCCCGCAGGCAGATGCCACGACGCAATCGCTTTTCGATCCCAAGGTAAACAAAATCCGAGCAGGTCCGGACATGCACTCGGGAAGAGTGCATCGAGGGCTGGGCAGATCCAATTTTGCAGAGAGCAGGACTTGAGACGGAGTCGTTGGAAAACACCGTGGCAAACCTCGAGATGGTACTTGCAAGGCCCGCAGTGGTTGAGAAAACAAAGAACGCAATGCAGTAAGTATAGGGACCTAATAACAGCGAGGCGGGCTTTGAGTGCAGTCGAAGAAGCTTGAGAAATGATGGCAGGAATATGGGAAGGCGAGCGGTTGGAGAGACGAATACCGACCTTCCGGCAAGAGTATTCATCGTACGAGATCAGGAAAGAGGATACCAGTGCGGGACAAGCGAAAGGGTTTATGGTTCGAAACAGCAAGGAAAGCGCTAAGACGGATGAATGATGTAGAATAAAATAACCGCCTAAGCACATTGTGGCCGCCAGTTGACATGGTCAAGACATGTGCATTTTTTAAGGCTGCAGCAAACGTTATTGCGGAACTCAGTGCTGCCTAACCCATTCGCTCAGTGAACACTTCTTGCGTTTACTCGCAAGACTGTAGAACCGCTTCAAATGTGAGCATCTGAGCATTAGACAGAACTGAGCAGTTCAATTGCGTGGTTTAAGAAGAGTCTTTGAAAGAGGATAAGCATATTGAAAGTCTCTATTTGTTTTATTAGCTTCATCCGGTACGATACCCATGCGGTTGGAAAGAAAACCGAAGGCAAGTGTGCCAGGAGCACGTCACTTGCGGACAACCGCACCTATTCGCAAGTCGACATCGTGGTCACGACGTGGACCTCGTTTGGAGAAACGCGGAGCAACGTGGGAAGGCTGGTGCGCGCACAGGGCAGTATTTCGTTAGCAGGAGTCAATTTTATGCTAAAGCTAAACAAAGCGGCGATAAGAAAATAAAGATGACGTTTCGCCTCTTTAAGCAAGCAGTGGGCTACGGATGACGTCACAGCAGTAGACTAAGAGTTAATCTTAAGCATCTGGAGTTTTTAATGTCCAAAGAAGAGTACATGAGACTTTTTCAAGTTCCCCTTGATTACAATACTGTCGCCACTTGTGGGAATCGATCATGCGGCCTGATTTTCACCAGCAGACCGTCACAACCGCTGAGCGAGTCAAGGCTGCAGGTGCAAAGGTGAAAAATCAGACGGTGTGTTAGTGAGAGCGCGCAAGGACTGTGGTGTCTGCATCTCATGTTTTTTTTTGTTTGTTCCCCAAGTGAATCAACTGCAAACATCACTTTGATATGTGCACGAAGACAATTATGATGAAATTGTGATCCCCTCTGCTCTTTCACTTGACTACGTACGAGCCCCCTATATTCATTGAAACTAAATGACGCCCAGGATAATTGTCTTTCGAGCGTGACATTTGATGAAACATTTGATGTTGCGCAGTGCGACTTCCGTGACGCGGGGAGCGTACTCAGATTATCAGTATTTTTGTTGGCAGCGCGCGCGGCACCAGTCATGTTTACCTTCGATGGATGGAATTGGATGGAATAGTAACGTACGTTCCCTCGACTCTTATCATATTTATCTACTTACTTATTCATTTAGCATAGCCTCAGGGCTGTTACGGCAATAAAGAAGGGAGTGGTTACAAGCAA
Source organism: Dermacentor albipictus (assembly GCF_038994185.2). Lineage (NCBI taxonomy): Eukaryota > Metazoa > Arthropoda > Arachnida > Ixodida > Ixodidae > Dermacentor > Dermacentor albipictus. Next base: position 163,945,585 of record NC_091824.1, on the reverse strand, counting down.
AATGGTGGAAGTCCCCCCTCACCTCTTTAATGTCGTAATGGCCCTGAGGATATGGTAAATAAATAAATAAGTAAATAAATAAATAAATAAGTAGATAAATGTGATAGGAGTCAAGGGATCGCACGTATATATATATATATATATATATATATATATATATATATATATATATATATATATATATGTATATATATATATATGTCAAAAACAAATAAATGGCGCCTAGATACACAAAGTTAGCTATAGTGTTCGTGAGTACAGGTTGAACAATGTGAAGGAAAAGGTTCCTAGTTATACAGTGTTAGCTATGATACAGTGCTACAGTGATACAGTGCTAGCTATGATAGCTTCTGTAAAGCTATGTCGTTGTTGAATAATTGGTGATTTGCGATGGTGGCCGTCGAGGCGGTAAGGCGATTCCACTCATTGGAAGTGCCTGATGCAAGTGACTGCAAGAAAGCGTTGGATATGCACAATGGAATTCCGACCTTATGAAGGTGATCTAGTGTGGACGATACTTACGAAGGTGGGGAAACAAGTTTGTTGCATAAGAGCGGGTGATGAAATAACTTATGAAAAATGCACAGACGGAACACTTTGCGACGGGATGACAGGGACGGTAGGTTAAGGCAAGATTTCATGGCACTGATACTGGCGGTTTTGGTATAATGAGAAAGAATTAAACGAGTAGAGTAATTCTGAACCATTTCCCGTGAGTGTGTTAGGTGTATTTGACTTGGATCCAAGATGGAAGCTGCATACTCAAGTTTGGGCCATATTACAGTTTTATACAGGAGTAACTTTAAAGCAGAAGGTGCTGTGGAAAAGTTGCGTCGCAAGCAACCTAGCATAAGGTTAACGTTACTTACTATACATGGGTGATGTGGGTATTTCAAGTGAGATCGGATTTGATGTGAAGACCAAGGTACTTGTAAGTTCTTACCAAATCTAATGGAGGGTTATTAAGTGAGTGCACAGGGGGTTTATTGGTAGTTCTAGATACGCGGATCAATTTACAATTGTTAACATTTAATTACATTGAACATGAATTGCACCATGCAATATACATTGATGGGCTAATGTGGCAGCTTTTGACCCTTTTCCGAAACCTAAGTTGTGTTGGGTCCTAAATTATTTCCAGATATCTGTCCCAACACTCCGTATAGGGTAGGTTGGTTATCTTAAGGTAACGAATCGTATGCATCTAGGTAAAATTCAGTATCAGTGTAAACAGGTTGCTATCATGGTACTTACCGTGTACTTAGATTTAGGTGCACGTTAAAGAACCCCAGGTGGTCGAAATTTCCGGAGTCCTCCACTACGGCGTGCCTCATAATCAGAAAGTGGTTTTGGCACGTAAAACCCCATAATTTAATCAAGGTACTCGTTCCCGGAAGGGATAAGCAAAAAAACAAAGAACAGAAAAGAAAAGAAAAAGTGGTGTTGAAACGCGGGTAACGCACTCCTAGAAGCGATTCCGGCTAAATGGTAACGCCAGTATGATTTTAAACAAACAAGTTCTGCTGCACGATTACTGCGTCAGCTCTATTATGATTCAGTGTAGCCGAAACTAGAAACCTTCATGGAGGACTTTACACGAGTCGTGTTTATACATATCCGTGTGTAAGGTGTAGCGTGTCTATGGTAGGGAACTCAAGTTCGTTTTATCCAGTTGCTTTAAAAGCACTCTTGTAGCGTTATGGTCTAATGAAAGGGAAGACCCGGATTCCACGGCCTTATTTTCTGTAAATATAGGAGCAACCAGTCTGCTCAGAACACCCCACATAATCTGGCGTTGTTTCTTGATCTGCGGCAATAGTAGTGGAAGATCAAGTGCTCGACAGTCTCATCACATCTGCACTCTGTGCACCTATAGCAGAGTCAACTATTCCAACGCGGCAGCAATAAGCAAATAATAATAATAATAATAATAATAATAATAATAATAATAATAATAATAATAATAATAATAATAATAATAATAATAATAATAATAAAATCTTATGTCCACGGCAGGACGAAGGCCTCTAACTGCGATCTCCAATTACCCCTGTACTGCGCCAACCTATTCCAACTAGCGCCCGCGAGTTTCCTAATTTAATCGCCTCACCTAGTCTTTTGCCGTCCTCGACTGCGCTTCCGATCTCTTGGTGCCCATTCTGTAACCCTACTAGTCCAACCGTTATCTAACCTGCGCAATATATGACCTGCCCAGCTCCATTTTTTTCTCTTAATGTCAATTAGAATATCCCCTATACCCGTTTTCTCTCTGATCCAAACAGCTCTCTTTCTTTCTCTATATTGAATGGGACAGTCGTTTGTACCTGCAAAAGAACGGCGTCTGCATAGGGTCGTGTTTAGCTCCGATCCTGAGTGACTTATTTTTAGCTCGTGCTGGCAGAACCATTTCTAGCAGTCTCGAGGGTAGTAGCGTAGTCAAAGTTTTTAGATTTGTTGACGACTTCCTAATTTTGGTAGATAAAAATTGCAGTGACGCCGACTTGGTCGTTAGTCAAACATTGACAACCTTCAGGCAGACTTTATCCCCCATTGAAGTGACCCACGAACTTTCGGTAGATTCCTCCATCAGGTTTTTAGATCTTAGATTGTTTTTAACAAGTAACCATGTCTGTTGGCAATATGAACCTCGCGCTACTAAACCTCTGCTGCCTTTTAGTTCCTCTCATTCTAAGCTTGTTAAACACAGCATTGCCAACATGTGCCTGCTGAATGTTTTTAAGAAGTCCTGTCCACATCGAGCTGAGGCGAGTTTTCTTAAGCAGATTGACCGCCTGGAAGAGGCGGGTTACCCGCAACCTGTTTTAGTGTCCGTAGCGGAAACAATCCTGAAGAAGTCGCGAATTCGCCAACCGGACCAGGAGTCACCCCGCGAAAAAGAAAAAGTTGCTGTCATACCTTACATACACTGCATGTCACATAATTTGAAAAAGATTGCAAAGCGAGCTAACGTAAATGTCGTGTTTTCTGCCCCGTGCAAGCTCTCTAAGCTATGTCGAATGACCAACCCTTATTCCCGCAAGGCACCGGCCTGTGCCACAAAGCACGAAAACAAATACGTAGATTGTCAGGCAGGAGTTGTTTATGAGATTCCTTTAGATTGTGGAAAAAAGTACGTGGGCCAAACAGAGCAGTGCCTGAATGACAGGCTGAGGCAACACAATAACAAAGTGAACAATGGGAGGGAGGGCCACCTGGCAATTCATTGTAGAAATTGCAGATGTAAGCCAGACTTCCACGCCTGCGCTGTGGTTGCCAGAAGCCGTGACAAATGGGTTAGATTAATAATTGAGGCCAAAAGAATCATTGAAGCAGCTGATAACTGCGTAAGTGTTGCATCCATATCACTGTCACGCAAAGAACTGCTTTACTTGAACGCGAATGCGCCCTGAGAAACTGTGATTGCGCTCGTAGTATAAATCGGTGGCGTTTTTTCCTAATTAAACATTGTTGGAAGTGGCGCCCTGTGTGTGTGTGTGTTTCTTCTTTGTCCTCCGTCATTTTAGCGCCTTCACTTCAGAAATCATGCTTAACCAACACGCCCAACTATCCATCCTAACATTGTGTATCATATTTGTGCACTCGAGAAGAAGATGATGGACATCTTCGTCTGGATGGCCATAAGAACAGTGTGGACTAGAGACACGTTTTATCCTGTACAAGAAGTGTTTGGTAAATGCAGTACCAAGACGCAGCCGGTGTACCAATGTTTCAAATTTTCTGTTGTCTCTTAGAGTTTCCGGCATTGATAAGTTTATAAACGGATCTATAGAGTATAACTGCGACTTTTTAGCTTGCTGGTCAAACCAGGTAGTTTTGCTAAGGCGACGAGAAATCTGTCTCAGGAGCACACGGGACTTCACTGCGCAATAGAGGAAGATTGGTTGTCTCTGCGTTATTGTGCGCTCGATTCGCAGCTGCGTCCGCTGAAGTATTACCAGGAATATTGCAGTGCCCAGGTATCCACTGAAATGCAATTACGTGGTTCATCGCGCTTGCTTTTGTAAGTTTTTTGAGCGTCTCATACAATAGCGAAGTGTTCAAAGAATTTTTCTTATTTCTCTGTAGTAATGTGCGAGTGGCTTGCGAATCGCTAAAGATAACCCATTTTTGCGAATGTTTTTCTGATGTTATGAAACGCAAAGCACACAGGATATCAAATAGTTCTGCCATGGTGGAAGATGTCTCCCGGGATAATTTAAATATTTGCTCTAGCGCTAAATGAGGAATGACGATTGCTGAAGTCGAGGAATTTTTATGACACGAACCATCTGTATAAACGTGGATGTACTGGGGATATAATGAGTAAATTTCGAAGAGTGCCAGTTGCTGTGTGGCTACTATGAACATGTCTCTCTTAGACATAATCCAGTCAACCGATAATTCTATTTAGGGCATGTTAACATCCAGGGAGGGTAACTAACATCCACTTTGCATAATTCAAATCTTGTTAATAATGCTTTATGTTCTCGAACAACATCGTGAATTTTGCTTTTGTTTCTTTCGGTGAGCGCGAGGTTCAATGGATGCTTCTCGTGTTGGCTTAAGATGCGATAATTATGTCGGCATGTTTCAACCGTTCGTATGACTGGAAATGGAGGGTGACGAGCTTCAGCAATTACTAAAGAACTCGAGGTAGCCTGCGGAGCCCCAAGACACACTCGTAGCCCCCTTGCTAGTAAACGTTGAAGACGTTCCTCAGAAGTTTGCGATAAACCATGGAGAATAGGTGCCGAGTAAGCTATTTTTTGTTTTATGAGTGCGTTATGAACTTGTAGTAGCGAAGAGACTGATTCCCCCCCCCCCCCCCCCCCCCCACGTTGTGCCTGCCAGTCGCCGAAGTACGTTTATTACTGCATTGGTCTGCTTTTCAATTGCGCGGATGTGTGAAGCCCATGTTAGCTGGCGGTCAAGAATAACTCTAAGAAATTTATGCTCTTTCACAAGCATCAAAGTTTGCCCGTTAAGCCTAAGTTGGAAATTAATCAACTGTCGTCTAGTGAAAGGAAGTACGGCTGTGCTTCTTTCTATTAAAAAGGTTTCGATACTATCAAGACCCTCTTGCAGCGTTGTTTGAATATCTTGTATATGATATCCAGAGGCCCATATGCAGATGTCATCTGCGTACAGAGAATACTGTAGACCAGACGGGAGTTTTTGTGGCAAGGCTGCCATGACACAGTTGAATAAAAACGGACTGAGAACACTGCTCTGTGGAACGCCCTGCATTATGCTGTGATAATTACTTTCTCCTTCAGTTGGTTCCATAAATATTTTTCTATCTTTCAAGAAATTTGATACCCATCGCAGCGTTCGACCGTGTAGGCCAAGCTCTAACATACCAGGAAGGACGTGTATGTGACTTACAGTGTCGAATGCTCTTTGAATATCTAAGAATACTGCTACTGTCACATTTCCACAAATTCATTATGTTCGACAGACGTGGAAATGTCTAGTACTGCATCCATTGTACACCGATTTTGTCGAAAACCGGTCATGTGGTCGGAAAACACATTTGTGTGTTCACACCACCATTGCAGTCAACTGTCTGTCACCTTCTCCATTGATTTGGAAAAACAGCTTGTGAGACTGACGGGTCGGTAGGAGTAAAGACAAAGTGGAGTCTTTCCTGGTTTTAGCATTGGAATTACCTGAGCTAACTTCCATGAATCCGTAAGTCTCTCTTATCCAGATATCATTAAATATTTCCAAAAGAGTCATTCTTCCTAATGGACCGAGGTTCTTTAACATCACATACGTAACACCATCTGGGCCTGCGGTTGTCTTGGTACGGCATGACGAAAGAGCAGTTTTTAATTCATTTAAACTGAACTCACAGTCAAGTCACCAATATCTCATGCTCTACACAGTTTGTATAATTCTTTCATGATCTGGCCTCGGCTATAGACAAAACTAAAATAATAGACTGCATATTTCTAGATTTCAAAAAAGCCTTTGATGTCGTTGCACATGATCTTCTCATCTCAAAACTTAGGGCCTACAAATTGGACAACAGTGTGATAGCTTGGATTGCCGAATATCTTCGTGCAAGAGAGCAGTCTATATGGTTCTCAAGGGTTTTTCTTCAGTATATGTCCCACTTACCTCAGGTGTTCCTCAGGGATCAGTTTTAGGTCCCCTTTTATTTCTACTCTCTATTAATGATATTGAAAGTGATCTTACGTCTCCATTTAGAATGTTTGCGGATGTCTCTGTCATTTATAGAGTCAGAGATAACGCAAATGACATTTCATCATTACAGACTGATTTATACCTTATAGGAACATGGTGCAATACTTGGGAAATGTCACTAAATGTTGAAAAATATGTTCGCGTCACCTTTTCAAGGAAGCGCGCATTTCAGTCACGCACTTATACTTTGAGTAATATGGCATTAAGGAAGCTTGACGAATACAAATATTTAGGAATCTTAATGACGTCTGACCTAAGATGGAACAGGCACATTACGCATATTAAGAATAATGCAATACATTCATTGGTATTCCTCCGCCGTAGCTTCAGTCAGATACCGAATAAATTAAAAGAGCAATTTTATTTCATTTATGTTCGTAGTTTACTTGATTACGGTTGTATTTGTTGGGATCCGTACACGGCTGATCTCACGGAACAGCTTGAAAAAGTGCAGAATAGAGTAGCTAGGTTTGTTCTTAATAACTACAGTGTAAAATTAAGTATGACAGAAAGTAAAATTAAGTTATCGTGGCAAGCATTGAAAGACCGGTGACAGAATCTGAGGTTGAAATTTTTTCACGCTGTTTAATATTCAAAAACAGGGATTGAGAGAGAAAGATATATTAAGTCGCCTACTTGTACGTCGTTGAGACGCGACCATGCGCTGAAGGTCCGCGAGTTTACTTTCAGGGGCGACGTCTTTAGGTATTCTTTTTTTGTTCGGTCTATAGGAGAATGGAATGCTGTTTCGCCTGACATCGTTAATATTGAAAAAAAATGACGCGTTTTATCGCGCTTTATGTATGTGATTACTTGTTCCTTCCTTTAAAACGTAATCCCCCCTGCTGTAATGCCCGCATGGGCGATGCAGTCATCTAATAAATAAATAAATAAATAAATAAATAAATAAATAAATAAATAAATAAATAAATAAATAAATAAATAAATCCTAACCTTCCATCCAATCTTAATAATAAGCTTCCATTCAGGCGCTGACAATGTCTGCCGTATGCGCTCCAACCCATTTTTGTTCTTCTATGAATGTCCTTCTCATGATCAGGGTCCCCTGTGAATAATTGACCTAGGTAAACGTACTCCTTCATAGACTCTAGAGGCTGGCTAGCGATCCTGAACTCTTGTTCCCTTGCCCGCCTATTGATCATAATCTTTGTCTTCTGCATATTAATCCTCACCCCACTCTTCCACTCTCTCGTTTAAGGTCCTCAATCATTTGTTGTAACTAATCTACAGTGTTGCTGAATAGAACAATGTCATCTGCAAACAGAAGGTTGCTGAGATTTTCGCCGTTGATCTTAACTGCTAAGCCTTCCCAGCTTAATAGCTTGACTATAGTACTTCCAAGCACGCAGTGAATAACATTGGAAAGATTGTGTCTCCTTGTCTGACTCCTTCCTTTATCGGTATCTTCCTACTTTTCTTGTGTAGAATTAAGGTAATTGTGGAATCTCTGGAGATATTTTACAAGATATTTTCGTAAGTGCTCTGTACTCGTTGATTACGTAATGCCTCTATGACTTCTGGTATCTCTACTCAATCTAAGGGGTTTTCGTAATCTATGAAAGCCATTAACAGAGGCTTATTGTACTCCGCGGATTTTTCGATAACCTAAATAATATGATGAAGATTGAGGTAAAAGAGTATGATTAAAAAAGTATGGTTATTATTTCAGCTTTGACAAACTACGCAGGCGCAGCAGCTCACGTTCAATGTACGTTGCTTACTGACGCTAACGTTGCACTCAATGAGATGGCAAGTAGGTCATTACACTTGAATTAATTCAATTGAATTCTTTATTCAACATCATCATGAAGATGTTGGGTGCGTCGACAAAAAGCCAGAAGAAAGGCAGCAATAGACAACCCTGTTTTTAAATAAATAAAGTGAATAGTGAAGCTAGTCCTTTTTCAGGCTGGCTATCTCAAAAATAATAAATACATTTCTTTTTTTTCTTTTTTCGGATAAAGAGCATATTGTCTTCAAGCAGGGTTCATTAACTAGCGGTGCGCTCCCGTCGCCGTGATCAATCTGGAAAACTCATCAGGGAGTTCCTACTGTCTAGGTCGCCAAAAATAAGTAAATGAATAAAAAATAAATAAAATAATGAAGAAGAAGAAAAATAAAGAAGGAAAACGCTAATGTAATAAATTTTCCTGTTATCCTCAAGCCTACCTGACTGGGCGCAATTACCATTTGGTGAGGAGTGCCTGCAACTGGCTCGCCTGATAACGCTTCGTGGCACACATGAATGAAGTGAATCACGTGCGTTCCCCACCGAACGAAAACGTACCAGCTCTTGATTGCACACTGGCGATGTGCACAGAGCGCAATCACTTCGGGCTCAACTGCAACCGTGCGTCATTCCGCAATTATGTAATGGCTTTCTGCATAATGCATCAGTGGATAATGCTGCACAGTGTTGTAAAAGTTGGACCTAACGTTGGAAGGAACGGGAATCTTGTTTTCGCCATTTTGTTCTCGTTAATCTGGCCGCCCAGAGAAGAGATGCAGAGCTGTACGCCTGGTTTTCCGCTGAAATTGTTTTTTATATCTAAAAGCAAGAATGCAGAAACCAGCACGGGAAGGATAACGATGCGCGCGCGAAAGAGCAAAACCAGCGTCACGTAGCACAAGGTATGCGCGAGGTCACCAATTACGTATACAATCGGGAAGAAATACATAGATGGCCTGACATGGCCATAGGATGAGGACCGTTAATCGGGGCCTTAAAGAGAACCTAAAGAGTTCAGAACAAGAAAGAGGTTCACAGGAACATGAAGGCTTGAAGTGATTAACATTGATAAAACAAGAAATGTCACAGCCGGAGCTCAATGCCACAGTGCAGCCGACTGGCAGTCATGCCCCCTTTTTCCTCGAATGAGCGACAAAACGGTTCAGTCGACCGCTTTGTGAAAACACTTTTGTCGCATGTCAAAGGAAGGAAGAGATGGAGGGAGAGTGAGGGGTATAGAGTGTTCGCTTGGGTGTCGCACGTTCAGGCGTTATACGTATGTAGCTCATTGCCCTCTGAACAGCCTCGGAATGCCTTAGTGGAGGAGCGATATTGCGCTGTAGCATTGCGTAACATTAGTGTTATCCACATTTCTCTTTTTATACGAGACAATGAATAAAACCGTGACAATTACGTTACCCGTGCTAGGTTTTCCGGCGTTTTTTTTTCTGACCAAAGCAAGCGGCCTTGGCACAAAGTCTAGCGACCGCGTGGTGCACACTGAGGAATGTAACACACCCGAGGGAAAATTGGATGTTGAAGCAGCTTTCTTGCACCCTTACTTTTACTGAGAATGTCAAAAATGGATGTACTCGTTAGTAGTGCACCCTTAGTGCAACCATTCATTATATTTCAGGATGCTAGTACCGTGTTTTTGCGAAACGTAGACCTTACAGAACATAAGGGTGCTCGGGCACTTCAACATTTCAAGCAAGTAGAAAGCCATACACATATAACTCCCAGCGGTTTGCGCCAAGTTATTGTTTTAGCACGTCGTATGGTCACAGTAGGCTGTGGATGCCATACTACTACTTCAGGTGTACGGTGTTCCCGCTGGTGAAGTGGACAGACCAAGCTGTTTCTTATAATTTTGCTATTCTTCGTGTTGCTTTTACCACTGGCTTTGCTTAAATTGTTTAGGCTCAGTGCTGTTTTAGAGATCGGCGGCCAAGCGTTAGCGAATCATAGCGCGTCAGCCAGTCGTAGTTTCTCTGGTGCACGTTCCTTCGGGTGTAGATTCAGCTCCGGCGCATTATTATGCGAGGTAAGTCTTGCATTGTTTCACGCAGTATCAGTTGGAACAAACATGCGCAGGTACATGCGGAGCAACCTACTACCCATAAGAACAGAGAATTTATTGGGATAGGGAGACAAAATTATTTTGTGCTCCTCTCTCGTTCTGGCCTTTCTGACCTTACTGCTAGCTTCACTTAAATTGTTTCACCTTGGTAGTGGTTTACAGATAACGGAACGTAGCGTCAGCTGTTTCAGCAGCTAGAGATGCCGGCACCCACTTTAGGTGCTGCATTAATCTCCGTGGTAGTGTAGGTGGAGTCATTGCAAATGTATTGCTGTGAAGTTGTAAAAGCAACAAAGAAAAAAAAATTAAGTGGAGTGACCGAGAGGCAATCTATATATCCTCAGTTGGAATCGCAGTGATGTGCTGTGCGGCTTTTTTTTTCTGCTTTTTTATAAACGTTTCGGAAAGCATTTCGAGATTACTTCGGCGGACTTCCGAACGACTGAGGTAGGGATATAATAAATGATATCGGTCTAAAAAGAAAGCGTGGTTTAAAGTTCTTCAATATAGCAGCCATTTGGAGAACGGTGCAATTCGGAAAAGTCCCCCATTGATATGGGTGTATGACTTTGCTGAAATATCCTTTTTTATCGGTTTAAGGGGGTCAGGTATAGACTGAACAAAACACTTTAAGAGTACAATTTTTCTTAGTTTGTGGCGTCCGCAGGTGGCGCGTCAAGGGCATCTGTGCTGTTTTTTAGAGACAACGGAAGGGCGATGAGATTCACATGAAAGAAGCTCGATTTAAAACGGCGCACCAACACTCTCCAACGAAGCTGCAAAAAATATTTCGGCATGGGAGGGAATCACTTAAGTAATGTCGTCGCGTAAGAATTTTCAAAAAATAATTTGCATCAGTGCAGTTGCGATGATGAGGGAGGTTCACCAAATTTGTCGGTCTGATGCCCTGCTACTCAAGTCTTTCTTGCACTTTGTGTATACCTGTCTTCGCAAGTGGTGCCCCGTAAGCGCAAGTAATTCTATTTTTATGAGCTATGAGTGCGTGAAATGGTGCCCATAATATTGCTATTTTGGTCTTGGACTAGCACTGTCCGCATATGTGCGGAACGAAAGTATCAAGTGCAAGTATTGCAGTTGATCGTTCTAACGAGTCTCACACGTTAATTTGAAGCCAATGTTATGCTTAGTATCGTACTTCATCCTCTCCTTTGAAGTGCCTTCCGTCGACAGGAAAGACTGAGGTTGGTTAGAAAGACGGCTAGGTTTCAAGGAAGCATCTTTCTTGCACTGCTCTTGTTTAGGCGCATTGAATATAAAAATAAATGTAGTTTTTCACGCAACGTTATAACTTTCTCGTAGGCACGGCTGTAGTTTTCCCAATAATGATTGCGCTCTATGTAGTCCTAACCACCGATTCGACGAGACTTTCTTTCCCAAAAACTTTGTCATAGGCTAACTCTATATTTGTGCATTTTTTCACACACTGCATGTGATTACCATGCTGACCAGGTCTAATCATGGCACGGCTCTGGCTGATATAGCACAAAGGCTTGTCAAAAACAACGCTGCTTCCCATTCTGCGCAGGCTGCCTTTGTTCACAGCCTCAGTGGTGGTGATACGAAAATGGCCTCGAAGCCGCCGCAATGCGTAACAATAAGCACTTGTTGTTCGTTCGTGGCACAAACAACTTTGTCTTCATCGCATTCAGTATGCTTTTCTGGTAGGACGCACGAACGTTCCCACATTCGGCCGTAAGTGGGCTGTGTACGACAGCACGGAAATGGCGGCGCTGTTCTTACCTTTTTCGACAAAAGAAGGGAATAAGCCCACCCACGAGGCAATAAGACCAATAGCGTTCTGTCGCTTTAGGTATATTGTCACCACATGGTGGGTTACATAACAATGTCCAGGTTGTTTTGGTCCTGAATGCTAGGGAACGTGAGCAGTCAAGAAATGCAGACCCCAGATAAGCAGGTAATATAAAAGCATAAGGATTTCAAATCTTATTATTGGTCAGAATGTCGGTCCTAACTGAGATCAAGGTTGTCTCATAAAACACGGCAAAGCAACAAAATAAAGAAGAAACAAAGAAAAAAAAAGAAAGCATTAGAGATAGCCTGTCATATCTTATGAAAACTATAAGGCCCATCTCCCAGTTTCGATCTGTATATTTATGGAATTCGTCTGTTAGGCTCTCATCTTTCAAAGTTATTTGTCATCTTCATGCACTCGGGCAAAATTTTCTCCAGGGAAAATTCCTGCTTCCTCTTTATAAAGCTATTTCCTTATGGATGCCGTCATCGATCAACACGTTCTCCTTCCATCTTTCTTCCTATTGCGCGTTATGATGAGTCATTTGGACCGCTTGTTTGTTATTAAGGCACAAGCTGGTCGTTCGCCTTTCGCGTGTGCCTAAATCGCTCTATTCGTAAAACTCGGATCGAGCAAGTGCTTTCTGGCAAATGTAATTACACTTATTTAAGCTCGACAATATCTGCCGTATTTGTCAAGGAAACAAGGTAAACAGGATCATGTTCACAGAACCCGGTCTTGTGCTTAGAGGCTAGTATAGTAAGATAGACCTACCGATACTTGACTTTTAAGTTTTCAAAGGACGACATTGTTGCAGTATTACGCTATGGCAAATAAAGTGGAAGTGGTATCATAAGGTAAATACATTTGAGAGAGTAATACAGTGAGAGAGAAAAATAACACACACACACACACACACACACACACACACACACACACACACACGCACACACGCATGCACGCACGCACACACACACAAACAAACAAACAAACAAACACACACACACACACACGCACGCGCACACACACACACACACAAACACTCACACACACACACACACGCACGCACGCACACACACACGCACGCACGCACACGGACGGACGGACGGACGGCAACAAACCAACTAGTCGAAAAATCTGTACCCCTGCATTTAGATATACGAGTCGTACTTCTCTGTTCATATTGTTCATCATTCTTTCGTTGACAAGCATCATACAGTAGATCGCCTTTATCCTCGTGACATCGCTTCACAACGCGCACCCGTATGAACTGCTGCTTGCATTTTGGCATCGAGTGTGAATACTGTAGTGGATAAATGTAAATGTTGCATAAATTGAAGCTGTAACCAGTGCGGTGCGCGAACACATTGCATCTGCTTTAACGCCTGCATAGGACAAAAATAAACACACTCATACGCATTTATTTATTTATTTATTTATTTATTTATTTATTTATTTATTTATTTATTTATTTATTTATTTATTTATTTATTAAATACTGCCAAATGCCTCTTGGCACTCCAGGCAGGAGCGAGTGAGTACAAAGTTGGCACTGCAAGTCAATATGACAAAAACATGAGTTACAAGGAATCATGAAAAAAATGCTTAAATATACAGACTATTGCGTCGGTAAAGGCAGCTTGTACAAAAACCAAAAATAGGAAGCTGGTAATTCTAAATCTAACACGCTTCATTGCAAAGATTGCACGGCAGACGCGAAGGATTCGACCGAGGACATATAAGCGACTTCTTGCTGTAGAGCATTCCAGTCTGCTATAGTTCGAGGGAAAAACAAGAAGGGATAAGCAGTAGTTATAGTCTGTAGCATCACAATCGTTTTGCCATGCTTGCGTCTGGTTGCTCTTGTTTTAATTAAATTGATGTAGATATCGGGCTGCATTTTTGTTTGTTTATTAACGATATTAAACAAAGTTTGTAAGTGATGCAGTCTGCGCCGAAATTCTAGCGATGGGAGGCCAGACCGTGTTCTGAGATCAGTGATCGAGACTCGTCTACTATAAATATTATAAATAAATCTAAGGGCTTTCTTTTGCACGCTTTCAATGCTGTTGACACCGGTCTTTGGGTGGCGATCCCACACAGCATCGGCATATTCAAGCAATGGTCTAATGAATGTCGTGTAGGCAGCGAGTTTGGTCCTACTAGTGCAATGTTTGAGCCGGTGTTTAATTAGCCATAGCTTCCTTAGCGATGCCGAAACAAAGTATTGGACATGAGCGCTCCAGGTTAGCTTCGAGTCAATGAGTACACCCAGATACTTAAATTTGTCAACCACCTTAATTGCTACATTACTGATTTCATATGTACAAACTGATGGTGCTTTCTTTCTTGTAATCATCATTTGAGTACATTTTGAGGCATATAAGTTCATAAGCCAGGACTGACACCAATTATCGATTGCATTAAGGTAATCCTGTATAGCAGTCTGATCATGGAGTGATTGAATGTTGTGGTACACAATGCAATCATCAGCGAAGAACCGGCATTGTACCGGAGAATCAAAGGACAAATCATTCAGGTAAATAAAAAACAGGTCCAAGTACTGAACCTTGCGGTACACCGGAAAGTACGGGCGCAGGTAAAGCAATCGAGTTTCCTATACGGACACATTGTGTTCGATTAGTTAAATAAGAGTCAAGCGAGCGAAGAATCTGTTCATTTTTCAGCGCTCATTGTGGCTTCAGTTTTAGTATTTTGTGACAAACACGGTCAAATGTTTTCTGAAAATCAAGAAAAAGCACATCTATTTTCCCGCCGCGGTCCAGCGCTGCCATGACTTCATTGGCAATATGTAGAAGCTGAGTAACTGTAGATAGGCCCCGCCGAAATCCATGCTGTTTTTCCGAAAACAACCTATTGTTTTCCAGAAAGCTGCTCAAGTGCACTTAACCTCTTCACGAAAGCTTAGTTTGACATGAATTCCAACATGTCATTTGAGATCAGCATATATTTTTGTCTTTCGTTTTATAATATTATGCTTACCCTTTTCCATTTCCTCAAATATGACATAGCCAACTACGCGTATGGCCTCCAGTTATCCCGCCTGGCCTACCTTTTTTTTTTTAATCTCTGATCCTAGAGCGTTAACTTTAGTCATTCAAATTCTACCTCGAAACGATTCCGTCTATAAGAGCTACGAATATAGCGTGGGAAATATCCCCCAATAAAATCAACGAGTGAACCATTTTCTAGACAAGCAAGGAGAACTTCCTGGCGAAACGTAAAGGTGTCCTAGCTGTAGTGAATCCTTTGAATAATGTATGACAGCAGGGGAAGGACTGATCAAGATGCGTTACTGTTTATCCTATAGAGCCAAGACGGTAACAAGCGATTCATTCCGTAAGGTTGTCAAAAAGATTTTATTTATCTTTACTTATTATGAGTTGTATGTCGCATAAGATGACAGGCGCTGGCTCCAAACGTGAAGGATTCGCTGATCTTGACCAAGCCAGTGTCTAGATTGTGCTATTTAAAAAAAGGCGAGAACAAATCATGTCCTGATTCCAAAGCGACGTGCATTCAAAGCTGTGGCACCGGTAAAATGCAATGCAATTGCAAAGCGCTAAGAGGAAATAAAATACAGCGTACATTAAAGTTTGTCCCGTACGCATGTTCATGATCAGGCGCTTGACAGCAAAACCGGGCTGTACTGCCTGCCACGGTGGTAAATAAGTGAATAAGCAATGAGCGTTATGGAGATGCAAGCCGCAGGGACAGCGTTGTGAATTAAAGCCATTAAGGTGCGATGGGCCAACCGTTGTGTTGAGATGACACCACAGCCTCACGTGATAATGGTGCCCGCTCTCAAAACAGGGCTCCAAAATTGATTTTTGCTCAAGAAGAAGTGCCGGAAATGTTCTTCACTTCCATGAGCTGTAGTGTGGATGTCAGACACGCCTGATATCACTGTGTAGATATTTGCAAGAGAAGTGTCCTCTCGTTCAAATGGCATCACGCGTTGGAAAGCGAGTAAACTGTCGATACATGCACGTAAGGCTGAAATTTTGGACACGAAAGACGAGAACTTTGAGCGTCAACGAGCCAGTTTTCGTGTATAACAGTTTTTTTCTTCGCGTACTTCGCGTATAGCAGGTAGAAATTAAGATTTAATAATTGATGTGTCGGGTTTGACATCCCGAAGCCATACCATCGCTATGACATGCCGTATAGTAAAGGACTCCGGATTACCTGGTGTTCTTTAAAGACTCAAAGCGCGGTACCACGAGTGTTCTTGCATTTCGCCTCCTTTTTGAATGTAGCTGCTTCGGAAAGAAAAATGAAATCTGCTAAACAACTGAATTGTGTAAGTATATAGAATTGCCCGATATCATGCATGCATGAGTGCAGCTTTCTTCACTGTAATTTTTTTAATCTATTTATTTGGTCAAACGCATGCGAACTTGAACAGCGGAAGTCAACAGAAATGGACAAATTGCTTGGCAGAAAAGAATGATCCGAGACCTAATAACCGTAACTTGGAATGCAGAACTGGATGTATGTAGTTTAGACAGTAGCCGTTATTGTGGAAGCTAGTGTTCAACCGACATCTAAGATGTTGTAGGTGACACATGCATAGCGAAAGTATTTGTCAACAGAAGGCCATTTGAAGCAAAAACATGCTGCGATCAGATCGCTTCGTTGTCGGTGGTGTCGTTTATTACTCGAAGTGACTTGCACTACTTGTTCATTGAGTGTCTCCACTAGCGAAAAACACGTTTTCTTACATATTGGGTCGACTCGCATTTTTCTTCCACTGAGGAACTGACAAGTTATTGCAAGGGGATCACAGTGGTGCTCCTATCCAAGGCGAACATGTGATGCTTCCTTCGGTTGGGATGTTATCCTGGAATGCGGTGCAGCTCCTTGTTGTTCACTATGGAATTTCGATTTGCTGGATGCTGATAGTGCGTTTTATGTACTTCATTGAAGGCGCGCCGACGACAGCGCTGTGTTCTACCGCATCCTAAGAGTACCGAAATTTACTAAAGAAGCGTAATTTTCTTTCGAAGGATAAGTGTGGGGATTTTTTTTCTTTATTTTTATGCTGGCGAACTTGCCACTCGTAAGTGAGTCCTTATAAAATCTTACTAGCGTGGGACGAAAGTACATTAGACTCATTTGGTTCTTATTTTGCTGTGTTTACAGTTGAACATTTCTTACTTCCGAAACGGCGTAATACTGCCACAGTCATTTATTGACAATGAATCATAAGAATAAAAGAAAACACATAATAAGTATATTAGGTGTATACATGTTGCTCGACGCTTTCGTTGAGGCCAGCGGTGAGTGAATATATGCGATTTGTGCTGCCTCCTCTTTTAATATTGTTCGTGTCATGTGCAATTTTTTGATGTTTTGAATGAAAATTCGCATTCATATGCCAGCTCGACAGTTTTATGAGCCTAGCAGTGCGGCACTGAGAGTTTCTTGGGGATAGACTTCAGTTCCCGCAACTTCCGCGGCATCATTTGCATATAATGGATTTGATAATCCTATAGATCCGAGATGGCATGCTGTGGATGAAGCAGTCGCCTCGCCATATATATATATATATATATATATATATATATATATATATATATATATATATATATATATAACCTGCATGATTTCGCAGGTTGATGTTTCTATAGGTTAAAAGAGAGAAAGAAGTTTAATGACACGAAATGCCGAGAGGTCGGCCTGAGGTATATTCCTCTAGCCAGCTACTCGGCATTGGGGGAAGGGGAAGTGGGAAAGAAAGAGGGAAGAAAGAGGTGCATGATGGGTGACGATGACGATAGAAGGAAGATGTAGAAAATATGGCAAGCAATTGGGCATGCTCAAAGTCTGCAGTCCAGGCCTGTAATTTTTAAAAAGTTCAGTAATGCCTTGATGGCCTTAAAACTCGACTGAGCGTCTGGCCAAGAGCCTAAAATAATATCCTCCGACAACGGTGCACTGTCGAGATGCGTAAGGTCCTTGACCAACCTATCACGCTCTTCCACGAACTTAGGGCAGTCACAAAGCACATGACCTATAGTTTCAGTCACATTGCACACCTCACAGTGTGGAGACTCGGTGCGTCGCATGAGGTGCACGTATCCGCGCGTAAACGCTACCCCCAGCCTTAGTCTGTGCAGAAGACTGGCATCGCTTCGTTGAATTTTCGGTGGTAGCCTAAAATTCATGGTGGGGTCCAATCTCTGGAGTCGTCTGTGGCGATTATCTGGATTGTCCCAGTGCTTTGCTGTCAATTTGCGGATGACACTGGAGAGGAGACAGTTGGCGTCCGCTCTTGAAAAGGGAATTGAAAGCAGGGACTCTCGTTCTTCGAGTGCTTTCTTCGCTTCGGCGTCGGCCAGTTCGTTGCCCTGTATACCACAGTGACTAGGGATCCACTGAAATGTGATGTGGTGGCCGTTTTCTTGCGCTAAAGTGTAGAGCTCGGCAGTTTGAAGAGCCAACACTCTATAAGCGCTTTCTTTCAACGCCACTCTAAGTAGTTGAAGAGCCGATTTTGCGTCACTGAAAACTGTCCATATTTGAGGAGGCTGTCGCACAATATATTTAACGGCCTCTCTTATTGCCACTAATTCCGTAGATGTTGAAGTCGTCTTGTTATGCAGACGAAACCGTCGAATGACTTGATGCGCAGGCACGACGAAAGCCGCACCAGACGCATACGACGAGACCGAGCCGTCTGTATACACGCTCACCGCGGAGTCATATTCTTTCGACATATATTCAAGTGAGAAATGTCTGAGGCCGACGGTAGGTATTCGCGATTTTTTAGAGATTCCGGGAATAGATAGACGTACCGGTATTTTGGACATTACCCATGGGGGCATATGTGGAAGGTCAGCCGGGGCAAAGTATGCTGGTATGGCAGATGCTTGGCATTTAACGGCTCTTGAAAAAGTGGAGTCCGGCCGTGTATCGGGTAGTTTCGATAAGGGATGACGTCCGTGACGGCAAAGCAGTCGCAGGAATACTCGAAGAGGTTCGCATCGTAGATAGACAGGTAAAGGGGTGACGCGAGCCTCCTCAATTGTTCCGTAGGTTGAGGTGCAACGTGGAACACCGAGACATGTTTTCAGCATCTGCGCCTGGGCACTTTCCAGCGTACGCAAACATGACGGGCTCATACTTGAAAAAACTGGCAGGCTATACCGAATGTATCCGACGTAGAGAGCCTGGTACAGCCGGAGTAGCGAATGCTCAGATGGACCCCATTTCATACCGGCCAGAAAGCGAAAAACTTGAGCAAGCCCAGTTAATTTTTTCTTCAACATTGCCACATGTTTCGACCATGAAACACCGCGGTCAATGACAACGCCGAGGTATTTGTGGTGGGTGACATATGGGATGGCATTTCCATTGATCATAATTGGATACGAACACATAAGCTTCCGTGTGAACGCTATCGCAGCGCACTTGTCTGGGGCCAGTTGCAGTCCTTGGCACTGCAGGTACTGAGACGTTAAAGAAACAGCTCGCTGCAATCTGGCACGAATTTGTGGTCGCGTGACTGCGGATGCCCATATGCATATGTCGTCTGCGTAGGTACTGATGCGTACTGTATCAGGAATTATTTCCGCAAGGCCAATAAGGGCAACATTGAAAAGGGTCGGGCTGAGAACTCCTCCTTGAGGCACTCCACAGACCACAGCGTGTCTTGTCGTTTCGCCAGCATTCGTGGACATGAAGACTGTACGACCATCTAGGTAATTTGCAATCCACATGTAGAGACGGCCGCCGATGCCTAGATTACTGAGGGCATCAAGAGTGGCTTCGTGCAGTACATTGTCATAAGCTCCTTTTATGTCTAAGAAAACTGCTCCTACAAGTCGGTGGCGCTTTTTTTCCTGTTCGATCGTGGACACGAGATCAATGACCCCATCTATTGCAGACCGGCCACGTCTAAATCCGGTCATCATTTCAGGATCAAGCTCATTCTTTTCCATGAACCATTCTAGTCTAGTGAGTACCATCCGTTCCATCACCTTACCGACACAGCTAGCTAAAGCTACTGGCCGGTAAGATGACATTTCGTAAGGCGATTTTCCTGGCTTTAGGAGGGCCACCAAACGGCTGGTTTTCCACTGCTTCGGGACTGTACTGGTTGACCACGTGGCGTTATAGTATGACAGCAGGACTTTCCGACCTTCCATCCCAAGGTGGCACAGAGCAGTATACGAAATACCGTCAGGTCCAGGGGCAGAAGATCGTCTAGACGCAGCTAGTGCAGCTTCCAATTCCGGCATCGTGAAAGGAAGGTCAAGACGGTCATCTTTAGGAGGTAGCACGGGTCGATCCAATGTTGGACATGCTGTAACATCAGTACGGGTGACTCTCTTACAGAAGTCTTCGGCAACCTGCACTTCCGTCAGACATTGGTGAAGTGCTAGAGCACGGAAAGGATGTTTTTGCTGAGGAGGGGCACGAAGGCTTCGTACTACCTGCCAGATCCTAGAAAGTGGCTTTCGAGGATCTAGAGACGAACAGAAGGTCCTCCACCGTTGTTTTCCCATTTTTTGAAGGTGACGCTGTATTTTTCGTTGAGCTCGTCGACATAAGACAAGGTCTAATGACGATTGAGTTCGCCTAACCTTCCTTTCCGCTCTACGACGGATCGCTCGGAGTCGTTCATATTCAATATCAATCGCCGTTCTGGATGTAGGTGCACAGATGAGCTTAGTTGTCTTCTGCATTGATGATACAATAATGTCTTCTATATCAGATGGTGAAGTGATGTCTCCGCAGTACTCTTCGACAGATGTAGAGAATGTGGACCAATCAGTGCAGCGTACAGCAGGTGGAGTTGATTGCACAAACCACTTCATCTGTACATATGTTGGTATATGATCGCTCCCATGCGTTTCTATGTCCAAGCACCAGTTGACTAAGGGCAGGAGGCTCCGAGATACAATAGTGAGGTCTAAGCAACTTCCGTAGGTAGTGCCGCGGATGTAAGTTGGAGATCCATCGTTGATGACAGCCAGACCTTCACTGTCTATGAAGTCCATCAAGTTCCTACCCCGACAGTTCATTGCGGCACTTCCCCAGTAAGGATGATGAGCATTGAAGTCTCCAATAACAACATGAGGGCCTGGGGAGCTTTGTAATACAGTGGATAGATAAGATAGTTCAAGTCCTTGTCTAGGAGGTATGTAGGCGCCGATGATCGAAAACACATGTAGTTTATGTTTTAGTGTCACACACACATATTCATTGCTGTCATGTGGAGTGATCGCGTTCCGCACAAACGTCATGTCACTGCGTGTACACATTAACACTTTGCTCTTGGGTCCATCTTCACGTGACCAGAGCTTAACGTATCCGGAAAGGCGAAATTCCGACGTGAGATTTGGCTCGCATATCACGATCACTGGGAAGCGGTATTTGAATACTCGTTGCCTAAAGTCAGACATGCGGCCGCATAGACCTCGAGCATTCCATTGCATTATAACAGAATGATGCATCTTCTGTTCCAATGTCCAGTGTTTTATCGTGAGAGCCATGATTAATACCCTTATTCTAGAGCCGCTAATAGCGGCTCCATAGCATCTAACGCCTTCACGACCGACAGTGCAGTTGGCGTTGCCAATCCGGAGAGTAATATACGCATAGTGTTTACTAGCTGTTTAAGCATGTCTATCACCTTTTCATTTCCAAGCCTTTCAGTACTCTCCCGGCACTTGGGGAGCGCCGAAGGAGTATCTCCTCCGGAAGCCCTCAGTGGTAGCGAAGGCCACTCAATAGCCGAAGAGGTTGGACGCACGTTGGATGACGCCTCATTCCTTGACGGGCGCGGAGATACTGGGGGAGGCGCATCTTGTGTGTGCCGGCCTTGCTCTCTCTGTGGCACGGTTTGCATCCAAGTACTCAAAGGAAGTGCTTCTTTACCCCGAGGCTTGCTCTGGGAGCGGCGACGCCTTTGCCGCAACCGGCGCCTTTTCTTGCGGACGGAATCGGCAGCCTCCTTGTGCGTGGAGTTCTCTCTCACCATTTTTGTCAGAATTTGCCTCTCCTCTACCATTTTGGGGCAGTCCTTGGATGTCGCTTCATGGTCTCCGGAGCAATTTGCACATTTCATGGCGTCAGTCTCACAGGAGTCTACCTGATGAGCACCACCACATCTTCGGCACGACGTAGGATTCTTACACACAGCACTCACGTGGCCCAGTTTGAAACACTTGTGACACTGTAACGGTCGTGGTACATATGGACGCACTGAGTGCCTCACATAACCTACTTTGACCGATGCTGGCAAAGAGTCTGACTCGAACACCAACTTGATGCACCGGGAGCGGCCGAATCGGTGGATGTCGAGGATTCGCACTGTCGACGATAATAGAGATCGCAGGTCGTCATCCTTTATGTCAATGTCCATATCCGATATCACACCAGTGCAGGTATCTTTGCCGTACGCTAGGAATGAGCGAACTGGGATGTTGCCAACCACTTGAATGCCTTTCAAAGCCTCCAATACTGCCTGAGAATTCACGTCCACCGTCAGAATGTTCTTCCGAGCATTAATGCGGATCTCTCTCACATGTCCTGAGGCTATTCGATCGAAGTATTTGGTCAGTGATTGTCTATTCAACGAATTCATATTCGTACCTTCCGTAGTTGGGGTGTAGCCCACGGAGAAGACCCGTTCCTCACATCTGCTGTTATGAGTAGAATCACTGCCTGCTGACGTCCGGCGAAGCTTGCGCTTCAAGTGGCGCGATTGGACTAGCGTGTAATCACTGTCAGAGTCCATCTCTGCCGCTGTTGAGCTGTCAGATGAATCGGGAAGCCTACAGTCGGTGATGTCGCGGTTTCCCACGGACAGGGCTACCGCCGCGGGACTCGCCTTGCCATGAGGGCGCGGAGGTCCTCCGTCCTCCATTCTGGAGGACGACGTCTTCGGGGAAGCTCCTGATATGTAGAAGGCGCACAACTTTGAAGAACCACAGAACAAGATCGACCGTTCCGGTTAAACATTTTTTAAAATGTATCGCGCTTAGCTGACGCCCCACATTATTTACCGCGCGTGATATATTATTGCCTATCATGATTTTTATCCATTGTTTGACTCTTATAGAAATTGGGCCGTCTGCTACGTAATTCGCCCAATGCAGCTTCTTCCTTTCGTTCCTCTTTGACCCACAGTCCGGCTTCATAAATCTGGCAAGGTGAGTTTGTATAGGCGCTGCTGTGTCGCGAAAACATTCGTGGCACTGATAATTGCGTCATAATAAATTCGTTCAACTGATTAATCCACATTGCGTAGCCTCCCATGTAAAGCCCGCCGGAGGTTTCGGACGACATCCCTCAACTGAAATTTTCGTTCAAGCAAAGTTGTACTGATACGAACATTTTGGCGGTATATATTAAAACTTCGGCAGGTAGTGATTGCGTGGGTAGATCCTGATACGGGGGTTCACTGCGCGTCCTCGCAAGTGTTTTAATGTGAATTGTAATGCGGTATGATCCTGAAGAGGAAGCTCTCACTCAGGAGCACCTATCTAAATACATCGACACCAAGAAGTCGTTTTAACTCGACAACCGCTGCACCGATTTTGATTACGTATGTTGCATTACAAAGCAAAAGCAATATTCTAGTGACCGTAGGAAGCCTATATTTTATTTAAGCCGTCAGTCTTTTCAAATGTCGTTTTTTTTTCAAAATGGCAGAATTATAAGGAAATTCACTTATCATGTTTACAGCTCTGTAACTCAGCAATGAAGAACGATACTACAATCCTTCATGCCTTGTAGCATTTAACAAGAAACTATCGCTAACCATCATTCTCTGATGCATTGCCCAATCAGTTTTGTTATTGTGCTAAAATAATGGATACAAACGCACTGATACGTAGGCAAGACGGAGTTAACTAATTATATGTAGCACGCTGAAAGCCGTTCCGCCTTGAAATGAGCTAATCGTCATCGGTCGCATACGCGCTCAGTTCTTCGTACAGGTTGCAGGCGTGGAACCAAGAGAGCCGTAAAACGTCTCTGTGGGGTGGCCTCAACTAGAGTGGCTGTATAGCCTTCCTGAGTGTGTTGACGTTGTCTTAAAGTAGAAATAATGCATCTTCAGGGAAACACCACATGCACTGGGACATTAGATGGGCACTGGGTAAAATAGCAACAGCCTCGCACAGATATGGTTTGCCCGGCTTTACTATAATATTTTCTTTTTAGGGTGAGACGGGCTGGTTATTCGCCTGGCCATTTTCTCCAGAAAAGCGTTAGAAGCTGACTTTGCTTAGAAAAAAAAATAGGTACAAGGAAAACCGAAAACAAAAATCAAACAAAAGTAATCAAATCGAGGTTAAGCCTCCCCGGACACACTAAGACTTTCGAAGATCTGCATTAAATCTTCACTGCAGTAGTGGCGTATTCTTCTTTCTCTATTAGCTGCACAATATGGCAAGTTTGGCCACGAAATCGCTGGCTATCAGAAAATATTAAGGAAAGAAATGTAATGAAATTAAAAAAAAATATTGCCAAAACAAATCTACAACGAAATAACAAAACTCCAACAAAGGCAACTCCACGGATCACATAAAGAATAGAGAGAAAAAAAAGTTGTAAGACTACAAGAGCAACACAAGATCTTCAGAAAAATGAGAATCTAAAAATAACTATGCGCATATAGTACTGTTCAACGACAATTGATGAAGCCTCTGTATATGCGCGACAGAATCTCATAAATCCTTGATACTCGTAACTAATCTTAATCTTTCTTGGGGTACGACCGGGGTCCAAGCACTTGCTGTACAAGATAGAGAGATATATATATAGAGAGAGAGAAAGAGAGAGAGAGAGAGAGAATAAAAACTTTATTGCATATATATAAAATAAGGCACGATGGTTGTAGCCCCTATTCCAGGGCCCCACTGGCACGAGCGGCTCGCTGGGCCTGGTCCAAAAGAGCCAACTGGCTCTCTTGACCCCCATCCGCAAGCCATGCCTCCCACTGCCTATTCCTCATTAGTGGATGTTGGTGTAATATGGGGCAGTCTATGTGCGGAGGCATCCTGGGGCACTCCCATGTGATGAGATTTAGTGTGGGTGTGTCTGTGCACTACGGGCACTCGTCAGTGAACCTCGTGAAGTGTATTCTGTATAGGTGGTGCAGGTTGGGTATGTATTCGTCTGCATACGACGCCAGTCCCTCTCCTGTTGGTTGTTTAAATCGAAGTGAGGATGTCCAAAACGTTTCTGCTCCTGCCTTTGCTGCAGGAGGATGTCACGAGAATTCGGTGGAAGGTTGTCGCTAGGCCATGCCGTTGCTCGGACGTCTAATCCTCGACCAATGCGGTCTGCCCTCGCGTTTCATGCCAGTCGCTCGTGTGCCGGACACCATATGATAGTGTGGTGCCCCTCTAGTTGAGTGCCTAAAATTTTCATTATTGATTTGGGTGCCGTCCCATGTAGAAGCAGGCGGCCAGTCGCTTGTCAGTCGGATAATATGACAGCCGAATTGGTTTGACACTCGGCGTCCTGAATGGCCAAGGCGATAACTGCAGCCTCTGCCACGCCTGCCGAGGCGGTGTTGAAGGATGCCGTTGTTATGTTGTTGCATGTAGAGACTATGGTGAAAGTGTCTGAGCTGGCTCGACTGGCATCTGTATAATACACCCCCGGTCCCATGCCAAAACGATTGTGAAGAGTCTTTACCCTTGCTCTGCGTCGTCCGGGATGGTACTTAAGGTTCATGTTTTTGGGAATTGGGGCCACCGCGATGTGCGATTGAACGTTGCGGTCTATCTGTGCCGTTTCCTCTCCGCAATACTGGGGTCTCAGGGGAAAGCCGAACCTTGCCAATACTTCCCTGCCCTGAGTTGAGGAACAAAATTGTTCTTTCTCTAACAAAGGTTGGCTATCCAAAGCGTTTGGATGGAGGTTAAAAGAAAAAAGAAGACGAAGTTCCGCGAGGCGGTGGTCCTGTTCCTTGCTGCTCCCTTTTCATTTCACCTTTAACTAGTTTGTTTACATTGTGCCTGGACTTCATTGCTCAGGAATTTAGCGAGAACTGTAGCGACCTACGAGCCCATTGAAACTAGGTACAAAGCCTTTTTTGCCTTTTCTCTCGGAGTGCCTCAAGCCACTACGGCGGCAGGCAGCCGAGCATGGCGGAACGAGCCCTATGACCGCCAGCATGTTTTGAGACACATGAGTACAACGCAGGAGCGCGTCCAAGATTCTGCCATCACACACCATGTGCATGATATCATCAAGCCGGCACGTTTAGTCCTTGAACATCAAGGCGCAGACCAGTGACCACGGTGGAACTCAGTGAAGGTGAGAGCAAGAGACCTCGTCTTGACGAAACACCCAATCCGGAGAACGACAGTACTTCAAACTATGACCTAAGTGATTATGAAGCCATTGAACCTTTCAAATTCGTGACCTACAACAAGAAAAGAAGGGAAGGAATCGCGGTGGTGTTCCGACCATCAGAAGAAGGACACAATTTTTGGCAAGTGAATATGAATCATGCTGTACCAGAAATTATCTCGCCGGCGAAGGAAAAAGTTCAAACGTCCCGCATAAGCAGAGAGAGAAGCTTTTCACTGAATGTCACCTCAGTGGCATCTGCGAAAAACCTGCTTTTACTGCATGAAGTCGCAGGACTAAGAGTTAAGCCCTACATACCGGCTTCGTACACTCGAAATATCGAAAAGATTCCTGACGCGCCACTTCAGTACACTGAAGGACAACTGCTCTAGTTCTTGAAATATTTTGGAGTAATATCAGTCCACCGACAAGCAAGATACTACCGTCTGGAGGATGGTATACCTGAATCCCGCTCTTTGCACATTGTAATCCTTCACTTCAGAGATGGCAAGCCAATGCCTCAGAGAATCCAGTTGGGCTTCACCAGCCGCCTGGTGGAAGAGTACTTTGGTCCTCCCGTGCGGTGTTATAACTGTCAGAGGTTTTGACACCTGGCAAAAAACTGTCGTGGGACACGTCGATGTAAAATCTGCTTGGAAAACCATGAGCATGCTGAATGCAAGTCTGTGCGACAGCCCAAACGTGAAAATTATGCAGGTAATCATACGGTTTCCTTCTCAGTATGTTTACAGAGCACGGCCGCTTCCATGCTACGCAAACATGAATTAATTCATGGGAAGCAACCATGACACAAGGGGCCTCTTTGAAACCTTGATGCAATAAGCCCAGAGAAAAACGCCATTTTACAGCAACTTAACAAAAATGAAAAGTAGCATCGTATTCGACGGTATTAAAGCAGCAAGCTGTGCAAGTTCCCCAGAGACAGGGGAGTCATCATTCTGCTACGGCCACTGAAGACCGCATATCACAGCAATATTAGCGACCTTACCTAGGAAAACCTCAGCTATCCTCAGAAGACGCCTCAGCGATCACCACAATGGCTACCAGAGCATCGGCATTATAAGATAACAGCACGCCACTCAGTGTTGGGCAGTTGATTCTTGTGTTAAAGTCCCCACATATGGTAATGTTTTATCCTGTAGCACTAAAATTATTTACCTAATTATCAGTCGTAATAGGTCTCGATGCTTGCAGACTGTTACACATATTTTAGAGAGATATACTTTGCAGGCTACATATTCCGGAAGATCTGAACTGGTTGACTGAGTGAGATAAGAGGACAACTCTTTTCGAACGCAGAGCATTGTTCTACTGTTTCCAGCTGGACGAGAAGATTGATATACTATGTAATTAGCATGACGAAAGTCATCACGTACTCCAGCCTCTTGTATGCATAGCACAGGGAAGCTGTATTGTGCAACTAACTTTCGAAAATCAGCAACAACGTAACTTGGGGAAGTAATCACTGTGATGCCCGCGGGAATATCGTTCAATGCACCGCGGAAAGATGCAATCTGATCTATCAGTATTGAATGATGGATCTGTGACATTGATGCGTGGATACCACTACGCCAGTTGCATAGACGTGACACTGCGCTCTAATGATCTTGTTGCCGATGCCAGATGGACAGCACTCGCAGAAACACAAGGACACGGTCACTTGCCAATTCTTAGATCACATCCGCATTTAAAAAGTACTGTGAAACGAAGATACGTGGATATAACAAACTGGCAGTTTTTTCATCAACACGTGTCCAGTCGAGTGTATTGTGAATCTGACGTAGAAAAACTCACATCAGCTAAACAAGAAACAATAAAAATGCGTACGAAACAAGTGCCCATTTCTGACGAGTACACATCAGTTGATAGAGAATATGAACATTTCAGAGCTGTTAAGGTGAAGAGCAGAACGAGCTGATCGCCGGAATGGAAATATCGAAGCGTATAGAAATTCGCAGCAAATCCACTCAGTCATGCGGAGGCGACTGCAAAAATTATGGAAAGAAAGATGGTGTGAATTTTGCGATACGTTGTCTCCCCTGGAACCACTTACTCAAGTATGGGTGACTATTCGTGCATTAATCACCCCTGTTGTTCAAGTACAACAATTTCGTGCTCTCAAAATAGCCAATAATACTTCAGAATTAGTGACTGCTGAGAAATTCTGCAGAGTTATAACTAGAGCAAGCATATCTATTGCTACTGCTCAGTTCCAATGTTCAGCTGAAATGGCAAAACAAAAAGTTCTTGGGCGTTTTCAGTCGCGGCATGTACAATTATACTACGAATTCTCTATGATGGAGCTAAAATGTGCGCTTGCGCCTTTTAAGACAACGACTGCGGCAGGTCCAGACTTTATTACATGAAGTATGTTTCAAAACATGGGACCTAATGGTCGATTGCCGCTTCTGGAATTACTCAATAACTTGCGGAAAAAGAAGTCTGTCCCTGACTCTTGGAAAGGGGCACGTGTAATACCTATATTGTGGCCTGGCAAAACACCTCTTTCTCTCGAGTCATTTCGTCCTGTGATTCTGACGAGCTGTCTATGCAAGGTTATGAAGACAATGACTGAAACTATGCTGCAATGGTGGTGTGAGCAAACAGAAGCACTTCCCGATCACATGACAGGATTGCGTAGGCGGTGATGCACCATGGATGCAATTTTGATATCGTTACTTAGGCTGAACACGAACGAGCAAGGGAAATGTCACAATAGCGGTTTTTAAGACATTAAACGAGCCTTCCACACAGTCAAGCTTGCTCACATATTGTGTGGCCTGCTAGAACTGGTAGTCTTGGAAATGCACTACAGTGGATGACCAACTTCTTGAATGGCAGATAAGTATTTATTCAAACAAGCGAAGGAAAACCTTCCTGTCATAAACTTATTCAAGGAGTCCCACAACGCAGTGTCTTAAGTCCGTTTTTCTCTTATTGTGTGATGGCGGATATACCGCGGAGATTTTCACCTGCACTACACTACTCTATACATGCGTATGATATTTGCATTTGGGCCTGTGGTTCAAGCACCAGCCTTGTTCAATCAACTTTGCAGGAAGGCCTAAACATTGCGGACAAATTTTTAAAGGAAAGAGGAATGGAACTGTCTTACAGTAAGATGGTTGTGTTGACTCTCATTAGAGGACACCTAAAGGATTTTCTGCTGTGCCTTTAGGGACAACATTTACCCACAGTGAAAAAAAACATTTCGGGGCTTACACTAAACATGCAACTTTCCTGGAATTCTCACATTAAAACCCTTTAGGAACAAATAAACTGATTAATAAATGTTCTTCGCCGCGTAGCAGGCACGACATGGGGAGGGTCGGTTTCATCCTTACTAAAAGTACACAATGCACTTATAAAGCAAAAGATAGTGTATTCTTCACCTGTTCTGCATGGAATCTCCCGTTTATCTGAAGAGAGGCCCCAACGATCAATGGCTAGCAGCCTTAGAGTATGCTTCGGCGTTCCTCGAGCAACCTCAAGTTCCTTAGTAATTGCAGAGACGCGTTGTCCTCCATTTCCTATTACGATGATGGTTGAAACCTGTCGACACTACTTGCGCATTTCAGTGCAGCACAAAAGGCGTCCCCTAGCAAGTGCACTAATTGAAAGAGACAGGGCGAACATCAATTCGGTGATTCAGGTGCACAAATATCTACTACCACATCACAAATTTTGGTTCTCGGATATCATCATCATCATCAGCCTGGTTACACCCACTACAGGGCAAAGGCCCCTCCCATACTTCTCCAACAACCCCGGTCATGTACTAATTGTGACCATGTCATCCCTGCAAACTTCTTAAGCTCATCCACCCACCTAACTTTCTGCCACCCCCTGCTACGCTTCCCTTCCCTTGGAATCCAGTCCGTAACCCTTAATGACCATCGCTTATCTTCCCTCCTCATTACATGTCCTGCCCATGCCCATTTCTTTTTCTTGATTCCAACTAAGATGTCATTAACTCGCGTTTGTTACGTCACCCAATCTGCTCTTTTCTTATCCCTTAACGTTACACACATCATTCTTCTTTCCATAGCTCGTTGCATCGTCCTCAATTTAGGTAGGACCCATTTCGTAAGCCTCCAGGTTTCTGCCCCGTAGGTGAGTACTGGTAAGACACAGCCATAATACACTTTTCTCTTGAGGGATAATGGCAACCTGCTGTTCATGATCTGAGAATGCCTGCCAAACGCCTTCCCAAATGCCAAATGCCAAATGCCAAATGCCTACCCTATATGGCGACTCGTCGCTCCAAAAGTTGAACTTTTGATTGAGTGAATTATTTGCAAACGAGATATCTTTATGCCTGCAGGGCAACAACTGGCATTATACCAGATATGCTTTCGATACCCTGGCTATATTCAAGCGTATACAGATGGTTCTTGCCAAACAAATTCTTCTACAGCTGCCTTTGTCATTCCATAATGGAACCAAATGTAACCGTTTAAACTATCTCACACGACGTCATCAACGGTAAAGCTTTTTGCAATATTGTCTTTGTCACTATACATAAATTCCATGCAAAAAGGGGAACAATGGGTCATCCTTTGTGACTCGCAGGCAGCTTTGTCTTGACTTCATAGTGACATCAGGAATTCACAAAACATGGCTTTAGTTTACGAGACACTAGAGGAACTTACAAAAGCAAGTGAAGAAAATGGCGCAATAATATTCCTATGGATACCTGGCCACTGCAGTATCATTGGGAATGTTGCAGCAGACAAGGCAGCTGGACAAGCGCATGCTAATAACGCCTCATATGGTCACCCTCTAACGCAAAACAAATTGCCGCACATACTAAGACAGATCTCAACCCGTGGTTTCAAAGCGACCTGGTTTGATTTGAACTCGAAATATTCAGATTTATTTCGCATTGAACGATCGCTTCAATTTAAGATCCTGTCCACATTAAATACAATCAGAGCCTTTGAAACGCTCATTCATCGTCTGCGGCTCTGTAGGGCGTACACAAAACACTTTCTGCATAAAATTTCAAGAGCTGATAGTCCAGAATGCACTTTTGGCAACGCAGATGAGGATGTAGAGCATCTTCTGGTACAATATCCGCGACACGGCACACACAGGAAACGCTTAGCACGTGATGCAGTGGCATTAGATCGCAGGCCCTTCACCTCAGGAAGATCTTAGGTCCCTTGCCAACATACTTTGCATACATCCTATATGCAAAGACGAGCGTTACTTGCCCTTCAAAGATTTCTAGAAGTGAGCAATGTTCTCTGAAACTATTGTGGTGAGTGTTTAAATGTGATAAGCGCATTCAGTTTTTTTTTTACCTGACTTTGGCCAATCCAATGCCTGGTTTTATATAGCTTCCTATGAATCTAATCCGTGCTTTCTTATGTGCGCTGATTTTAGTAGTTTAGTATATCGTAGTTATGTGACCGAACTTTGTGTTTACTTTAGTGCACATAAGTGACTGAACTTTGTGTTACGGCGTGGTTGAGTTGACTTTCAGATTTAGTGTGGCATTAGTGTACTCATGTGACTGGACTTTGTGTTTTTATGATTTGGAGTTGACTTTCAGTTATAGTGTGGTATTGGTGTAACTTATGTGACTGGAATTTGTGTTATTAGGATTTCAATAATTTTATTATGATTTATTCTTTTTTAATTTCGTATGTGAAAAGGAGTAGCCGGCGCCAATGAAAGGCAACAATATCTCCTAAATACCATATAATAATAGAAAGAAAGCGTTCGGATGACCGCGGAGGCAGTATGAAATACGCCGCTGGTGTTCAGGCTGCGCCACTCCGTCCACACGAACGTTATAGTGGGAACTAAGGGGGAAACTAAAGCTCGGGGTTCTCAGCGTTGCAAAGCCTGCGTGGTTTACATCGATTATGAGAGCAGCAATACGTGCAAGGCAAATTATACTGTGACGTTTAGCGACCCCGAACTTCACAGCGAGTTGTGACGCACGCCGTAGCGGTGGGCTCTATATTAATTTAGACAACCTGGGAATCCCTACCATGTGTCCGTGCACGAGTGATTTTGCATTTTTCCCTTGCTTAAATGCGGCCGCTGCAGCCGGCAATCAAACACTCGACGTCGGGCTCAGAAAAAGAGCGACGCAGCCACTAAGCCACCACGCCACCACGCAACATACAAAATAACTGGAGAGATGAACAGACACATACGAAAGTAAAGCGAATCAAAAAGCAAAACAAAAGAAAGAAAATACCGCAGGGGTTTTTGTTCTTATGCAGCCATCTACTTTTGGCTCCTCAATTGTGCTTTGCCAACACCAACATTGTGGCGTTGGAAACCAGCTGTATTTGTATACAGCAGCCCGTTCCTTGGAAGTCCGCCAACCGTTTATCTGAACGTCTGGCAAAGACACTGGAAAAAGAAGAGAAATGGCTCAACAGTGGCTCGAAGATTGCCTGCAAATGCGAACCGCTGGTCAGGCCACGATTGCCCAAACAATGACCATGAAAGAAAACTGCACGAAGCAAGTGCTGCTTCTCCTTCGGCGCACCCTTTTCCCGCTTTTTTGTTTCGTATTCTGGGCAGCACGGCCCTGAACAAAGCGATAATGGAGGGCTGGAGGCCACTTCTGGCTCGCAGTGAACTCCCTTGGATTGTTCTCCACCCATTGAAAACGCCACAGGACGTCATCTATTTTTTCTTTACCTTCGGTGCTTTCCGAGTAACTAAGTTGTCAAAGACGGCTAGCGTCATGATTTCGATAGGGCTCACAGCCGCATGCCACCAGGGTAGCAATACGTGCGACTCTTGCCTGGCACTCTCAATACGGTGATCATCGACCTCTGGTTGCACTGAATTACTGCAATATTACCACGCCCTTGGGGAATTACAAATTAGGTGATTCTCTTATTACCTACGTGATTAACATGGTTAACTTATCTATCGAAAACGAACCAGCGTCGACTATAGTGGGCAATCCATAATGCTGGGGAAAATGCCTTTCATAGATCAACAATAACTCTCTTACTGTGATGACAGTTAATACTGGACGTTCTCTAAGTGCGTACTCTGTATCTCGCAGTCACAAATGTAAGTCGTTGAATCCTCTTAAGAAATATAAGAAAAGAAAAGCGCTAGCAATGGCGATCGAGACGCGTAGCAACAGCAGCAGAACACCGCACTTCTACGAAGCAGGGCTGCAGAGTACGCGTGCTTCAAATGCAAGATAACAAGCATCCCTACGATGGAGAAAATTGGGAAGCAGAAAATGGCTGAACGTTTATGCACAGCCGGCAGCAAAAGTGAGACGGGCCGTATCGATCTCACCATTTGAAACGCAAGCAAGAAAGCACATATGAGAATAAAACAGACACAGCAGCCCCAGGGATTAGGCTCCCAGGACACGTCACGATGTTCGAACACAGCGACACAGTTAAAGTGCGCGGCCGCCTTCATTCTGTAAAATCTCAGAACAAAATAACTATAAAGAAGCAAAAAAAGAAGGAATGAAACTGTCCGCAACGCCGGGGAAGCTGCAGACAGTAGCGACTGCGAAATAAAAGCGCCGGATTCCACTGCGCTCCAGCGCGTTAATTATTCGCGCCGCCTCTTTCTCCCGGACGAAATTGGAAGCGCTACTTCGTTTAAATATAGGCCGTGGGAGAAGTAGCGCGCCATCACAGAACGTGAGTGCTAAACGTGCTAAGAAGCGTAGACACTCCCAGCTAAGCATACTCTCACCAAATCCTTGCAACGCCATGAACGCTGGACTTTCCAATGGTTTTTAGTTTCGCAAATTCTTGAGTGATAATACGTAAATGCATAAATCAATAAATAGTCACGATGTCGCCGGGTTATGTTGAGGGAGAGCGGGTCTTGCTTGAAAACGGCATTTTGATTTATGTGGTGGACTATTACGGCACATTCGTGGCGGCTGCATGCTTTGTGTGTAACAAAGAACGTGACACTCCTACAGCGCTTCATCGCAAAAAGCACGGCTCTATTCCCAGGGTATTCACTGCAGGAAGGGCAGCGAGAACAATAGCGAAGTATGAGCGAAATAGCGACGACTATGGGAAAACATAACAAGAATACGAATCCGATCTAACAAGTAAGAAATAATTTCAAAATTTAAATGTTACGACAGTGATTCTTACTTTATTCTTACTTTTTGGCTGGCGTGAACTTACAGCAGCGGAGGACAGAAATTTTGTGCTGATCACTGATGAACTTATTAGTGAGCTCAATTTCACTACTTGACTTCTGACAACTGATGGCTTCTGTCAGTTGTCAAGGCGGGTCCGCCTATAGGTAGGAATCGTAAGTCTTGCACCACTTTCACGATATTCGTTCCCACCCTTGCGCTGAAATGCAGTGGTGTTCTACTTATTTTCCTGCAACGCCTTCCTTGAGAACATATGTGCCACTGTCCAAGCTTCGACTGCCAACGATGTGGTCTGCGCTCTAAGACGACAGGCTTTTCTCGGAAATAAAGCTATTGGGTTATCGCCGAAGAACTCTAATATGGACAAAGCCACTAAAGCACTTATGTGCTTCTTGAAGGCAACTAGACTATACGAATATTTGTCAACATAAACAAGCGTTCTTTTGACACAGACGTTCATCTGCGGGAGTGTTCGCACTAACTCTCCTTTTTGTTGCGTATTCCAGGCAAATTTCTGCCGTCGCCATCACCGCGAGGTTCCGTATGAAGTCCAAATGCGATAAGATCCTATCGCACACCGCACGCCGCATAGAATATGTGCGAAGAGATATATAGAGCATGTGCGAAGAGTATGTGCCAAGAAGGGTGGTGGCTTGATGCAAGTCCAGGAATTTGGGACATCGACTACTGCGGCGGAGCCGACCTTGAGGCGATGTGATCGGCGTAACTCTATGGGAAGCTTTTTTTAAATAACCGGTTGCTGAGCAGTGCCCCATATTTCGCAAGTTGCACTTTAGGCACTTAATCCCGGCGACGGTCTCACGCTATATGTCGCTCCTAGATTAATTCTGCTGGCTGTATATTTTTGCTTGGACACTTTTGGAGACCCATTAAAATTTTTTAAAATGCTGATTGCAGCGCAGCGAGAATTAATCCACTAATTGCACTCTAGTGGCATATACTCAAGGTCTCCTTCTACATGCGGGTACCGTTTGGTTTTATTCCGCCTACAGACAGATGCACAGACAATGCACTTTATTTAATGCTGAGGAGCTACTGTGAGGACGTATAGCAGCACTATAAGCGCAAAAGGTTTGTCCGTCGTGTAATTGACCGGAAGGGCTCGTCAGTCATGTGAAAACTCACAGGCTCGAATGCGATATCATGATGCACATTGGTGCCCTGGCGTATAAGGACACACGATACTGTCAGATTCTGCGAGAAGCAGCGGACCGAATGGCTTTTGGAGCGGCACTGAAATATTAAGATAGGCTGCGCGCACCAATTTTCCTAAAGTTTAGGCGCATGGTAAAATGATTTATGTGATATTTAGAAAGACATTACCTTTCAGTATAACTCATGAAACCCAATAAATAATTTTTCAGAATTATAGAGCAATTAACTAATTAATTACATGATCAGCTAACAGAACAACAGTCATTAGTGATCACTAGTTACTAACATACTATGCTAAGTTCTCTCGATTTTACATGCCATTAATGTCATGAATATAAAATGAAATGTCACAAAATGAGTGCTTTAGTAATGAGGCCTGCTGGGAAGTATTATTATGAAGTCAACAGTGATAACGAATTATTTACTTTGCTGGTGCAATGGTGGGCTTAATTCCTGCATACCGTCATTGGCTTCATTCGCACTGTAATTAAATGAGCATTTTGGTTGCCATTGCTAACCGATAACGCCGAGTTGATATTTCATACAGCTTGCGTCATGGATATGAAATGAAAAGTTATTCAAACAGTAACTCAGTTATGATAACTAAGAGTGGTAGCACTGAGTTGCCAGTGACCACGAATCACTTTGTTTATTATGACAGCGGTAGCCTTTAGACATATATGTATTTACTGATGTGAATCAACAAGCCACTAAATAACTATTTCTGTAAAGGGGGGTTATTCCGGTCGTAGAGAAGCAGCGACCAACGGAGCAACGACAGGTAGGGCGCAGCCAGAGAGCGAACTGGGCATGAGCCAAGCGATGGCAACGGGGCTTTTTAGCCTGCTGATCTTCTTCGTCACAATCACACCCGGAATTGAAGAGTAGCCATCCTGGCGACCTAGGAAGAGGTGAGCGGATCGTCATACGGCTTCAGCCGGTCAATGTGCACAGTCTCTCGTCCCCGATGACGCAGACAGGGAGATGGTGACACGGGCTCGACCACGTAATTCACTGATGATGGTTGCGCAACCACGCGGTAGGGCCCGTGGTACTTTGGGAGGAGTTTGGACGAAAGGCCAGGAGCAGCAACAGGCGAGACTCGAAGCCACACGAGTTAGTCGATAGGGAAGGGGTGATGGGGTGGGCTGAGGTCATGGCGCTCTTTTTGGTGGCACTATTGAGCAGACGTCAAAGAACGCGCCAGCTGTCGGCATTTTTCGGCGTACTGATGGACCGTAAAAACAGGTGAGCATTCAGCAGGGTCCGGCCGGTACGGGAGAACCGTATCAATGGTGCTGGAGGGATGGCGGCCGTAAAGCAGAAAGAATGGTGAGAATCCGGTAGAGGCTGGAGAGGCAGCGTTAGGCAGCGGTCTCGACTCCGGCAACATTGATGCCTTCAGGTAGCATATGTGGGTTTATTGACCAGTTGCCTTCACCCAAAAAAGATCACGTTCTCGTGACGCCTGTGGCGAAAAGGACGTTGCACGTCCGCCGCCAATTTCTGTGAGTGGTGGTGCTGGCTAACACTCCCAAGGTTCTACTGGGACACATAAATACCAAGAAAGTGGATGGGAAAACGGCGCCGTGGTAGCTCAAGTGGTAAAGCATCGCCCGCGAAATGCGAAGGTTGTGGCTTCGGTTCCCACCTACGGCAAGTTGTTTATTCATCCACTTTAATTAGCATCAATTTATCGTTTCCTTATTTCATTTATTAAGCACAAGGAATTTCCCCTATGTTGTCCTTGGTGTCAGTGTTTGTTGGCTTCTTAGGATTAAATCTTCCGGTGTGACAGGGGTATTAGTCGTACGGATCTCCAGGCTATATAGAAATTTTCGTTCGCAAAGAGGACCCAAGACGGCTTGGGAACTGACGCCAGTTTTCGATTTCTGGGTCTTGGGTCAACGCAAGTGGTAGAACCCAAGATTGGTTTGGGTACTGCACATGCAAACTTGCGGCCCCCAATTTCCTTGGGTTACTAAGCCACTTGGGTCCCCTATTCTAAAACTCTCTACTGCACTCTTACAAAAATTTACATTGTTTGGGGCTTATCTTGTCCCACAACAATAATCGACATCTATCTTGCCCGTATTTCCTTTCTTTAACGCTGAGAGCCCGGTGCTTCCAAGTGACTAAAGCGCGTTATCAGCGTGAGACAGCATTCTCGAGAGGAAAGTACCGAGCGCAGAGTTTTCAAGAAAGTAAATGCGAACAAGGCAGATGCCGATTATTTTTGTGGGACAAGTCCCAAAAGGTGCAAAGTATTTAAGATTGTAAGAAGGACAAGCTTAGGGTATCCCGCTGATTTAAGACGAATGATCTGTTCTTTAAAGCTGTCTGTCAACTCTGTACAGGGCTTGCGTAATGCATTAGGCAGGCATAACTTGTCTATTCAGCCTCTTAACTAGTTTGTAGTGTGCCGACTCATATGGGAGTAGCGACTCATTGGCGTGTGGCTCGTATTTCTAGCAGATATGTTCATCACGAAATAAAAGCATAAAGTTGAGAAAAGGTATTTTTTCGCTAAAGGGCATTTCATGTGCTAATTCTAGATGCGATACCTCTTCGCGTACGAAGGATAGGGAAACTTCTTTCAAAATGCGTTGAAATACGCGGTTTGACCAGAATTGTAAGAGCTTGGATTTGTATCATACTGATTCGTTTATTGAATTCAGATTTTCATTGTCACTAGACAGAAATATTAAAACCCTTATTCATCGATTAAGGCTAGGCACTGCCTGCACAAAACATTTCTTACATATGATAGGCCGTGCTAAAACACCCGTATGGTATTGTGGATTTGTATACGAAGATATACATCACCTCCTTCTAGATTGCCCACAACACGACACACGAAGACGCCGCCTTAAATCAACCCTAATTACATTATACCGCAGACCTTTCAGTTTACGGAAACTTTTGGGTCCTTGGCCAAAAACGGCCTTGCAGAAGAGCAATTTAAAAGTATTAAACAAACTTTTCTCGTAAACAGCGGCATTGTTGACCGTTGTTACCTCTTTTAATGTTCCTTTCATTTCAATGGTGTATATGTATGTGTTTGTGGATTATGTTATGCCGACTGTTCTGTTGTGACTATATGTGTTAAGGCATTTACACGATGTATGCACCGCCCGCTGACTAGGGAGTGTATTATTAGGCGACAGTATCATTTGTATCTTTTGAAACTTTCTTCTACAAAGCTATGGAGTAATTTAACTTGTATACTGTATGTACCATGTATGTTTACGTTATAATGTTACTATGAAAACGTTGCCTGTATGTCCTAGTGCTTGTATGAAAAGGTTATTTGATACGTAATCTTGAACCCTGTATGTTCTAGGCTAGACGCATTCAAGAGCTAAGTAGCAGCCTGCGCCTTAAATTGCGCGTCGTCGTCTCCTTCTAAGCCACCACGGCGGCTCGAAGATTAAGCCGCGCATGTTAGCCAAGAGTTGTTTCGTGTGACACGCATTTTATGCAATACAATCCACCTTTTTCTCGCGCATTTCAGCGAGTCCCAGCATACGTACATGCACGTCACTGAGCTACGGCTGCTGGTGCATAATCTGCACCGCGTGTTGAGGCCTAACGAACAATCCCGACCTTTCCACGCACCGTCCACTCCATCCGCTTAGATTCCGCAACGAAATCATGGTTGCTGCAGCTTATCCTGCAGAAATTTCAACTCGCCAGATGTGTTTCCGCCTTTTCAAATGCAACTGAATGTTGCCCGGCAGCTCCCCGTAGGGAAATCTTCAGCTCCAGTTTATGAGCTTTGAGCACCACTAGTTGCAAATCATTACGTAGTCCTTAATTGGACGCAATGCAAGCACGAAATCGAAAACGGGGCACGGCTCAGTTCGTGGCTGCGGCCCTAGCTTTGCTAGATCAGCTTGCATTCCACCCCATAGGCAGGCATACTCACTCATTTCATAGGCGTCAAATAGAGCGTTATTGATTAGCGAAGGGTGCGAGTGAGCGTACGCATGTAAGGGAGTGAATGAAGGTGAGTTTGAGTGGAAGTGACTAGGAAGAGCAGTGATTGTCGGTCAACGTGAGTACGAATGAAAATTAGTTCCGGTCATTTTGAGTGTACGTGAGTATGTACTTGAGCGAGTTTCGGTGAGTGGCTGTGGACGAGAGTGTGAGTGGCCACCAGTAAGTGTAAATGCAAGTGATTATGAACGTCGAGCTAGTGTCAGTGATAATAAGTGGGCGCGAGTGAGTACCCATGGGTGTCGGCGCACATGAGTGTAAGTGATTATATAGCTTGCGAAAATATTGGTGAAGGAGTACCCGCTTATTGTGCCGTCTATGTTGCTGCCTCACTGCACCGAGAATTGAGATGGTGTTTTCCGGGCAAAGAGCGTGAAGTCGTGCATTGTGAAAAAAAGGCATGCCCTGCGGCCTGCTTCTCTTCGCTCGTGGCACTTCTGCTTCCTGCAGCCAACGTGATTTGGTGCAAAATGTCCCAGGAAATTTCTCAACCCGACAGTGCTGTACGACACGCGCGAATAAATCAAACTTTGCGACATATTATCACACTTAAGTGGAGAGGGGGATACAAAGGGTGAGACAGTGGAACGGACATGAAAATTGTGTCTCTAATGAGGAAGTGGAGCTACTACCCTACTTGTTAAAAGCTACCTATACTCGGCGTAGAAGTAAAAACGCAGCATGCAGGACCGGGCGGAGCGAACAGGTTAACTTATTTTCCTGTAGAGCCAAATGGGACGAAAGGAACCAAAAATGATGTAGACAAGGCAGATGCTAACAAGTAACAATTTTATTTAGAAGAGAAAAGAATACAAATACCCATCCGGCCTGGGCATGCATACATTAAATCGCATTTTGAATGGCGAGATAGATTCTCTTTAAAACGCTTTGGATTGAACATAAGTGTACGCACGCGCAGGCTGGCTTTTGTATTTGTCCTTTGGTTTTCATATTATTCAGAGCTGTTGATCAGCACCTATCCTGTGGGCATTTCTCTTGTGTGCTTACGTGGCCATCTTGCCTTAAGCAATTTGGACGGGTTAAAGATGAGACGACAGACATCCTGAACACACACCTGACCATAACGACAATAAGACGCTGGTTAGGAAGGCTTATGTCGAGAGCCAAAGTGAAGGATTACTATCACGCGCTTGTCGGAAGTCAAACAGCCTGTCTACTTAATTCCATGCATACGCGCCTCTCGGCTAAGCTGTCATGCCATGTCCTCTCACAAATGGACTGCTGCGCTTGTCTATCATTATACGTCCTACCTCTTAGTCCTGGTGGCTGGGTACTCTGAGAGAGAGAGAGAGAGAGAGAGAGAAAACATTTATTAGAACCATCGAGGTGGTTGCTCTTGAGGTCGAGTGGGTGGTGTCCTCATTCCAGGACTCCACTGGCCATGGCTGCTCGACGTACTTGCTGGACGAGAGCTTCTTGTCCCGCCAGGGTATCGCCGGTCAGCTGTACCTCCCACCGCTCAAATTGCGTGCTAGGCGTCTTTAAGTGTTGAGGCTTGCCCCCGCACCCCCATGAGATGTGGAAGAGTGTAGGGCGTGTGTCGCCGCACCAGGGGCAGATGCCGCGATATGTATGTGGGAACATTTTACTGTATTTGTGTAGGTTAGGAAATGTGTTTGTCTGAATAAGTGCACTGTAGTGTTTACTTGCTCCTTCTACGCGCCTGCATGCAGTAACGGGAGAACAACGCATCGTTAATGCGCACATTGCGCTCCATGTTATTTGTGTGTTTCTTTCTTCTGCGCCCTGGAGTCAGGTGCAGTTGACTTGATAATCATAGATGCTCTGGAACGCTTCATCTCCGGTACTCTGTATTCTGGTTACCGACTATCTGCCAAGACATTTCTGGTGTTTCTGCCATCACGAATAATGTATTTGATGTATTAATATAGTGCGTA
This sequence comes from Dermacentor albipictus, assembly GCF_038994185.2. Classification (NCBI taxonomy): domain Eukaryota; kingdom Metazoa; phylum Arthropoda; class Arachnida; order Ixodida; family Ixodidae; genus Dermacentor; species Dermacentor albipictus. The sequence continues at coordinate 163,904,188 of NC_091824.1, read as the reverse complement.
TCTATGTCTGCTAGGTGCTCTAAATAAACGAAGGATAATCCGTTTAGGCTCTTGTTTGACGTTATTCCGCTACCTTCTATGTCCCGCTCGTCTATGCTTTGCAGCCATACAACAATGCACAACATGCCCTTCTCCCTCTCTAAATAAATAAATAAATAAATAAATAAAATAAATAAGTGTCGGACATATCGCCTTGTGCGTCGAGCGAATTATATGTTAGGAGCGAAAAAACTCCTAAGATGTAAGGTAATAGTTCTTACGGAAAGGTGTTATCACGTGCCCCTTGGGGTCACTTGAAAATACATGCGTCTTTACGGTCGCACCAGCGCCATGTTACGCCTTGCAAATAGTAGGCCCTAGCATATTATTGCTATGAAGCTAGCGAGTCTGATTCATGAATTCAAACAATGATTAAGAGGGAAGTGTGCTTGAGCAAGATGAATAACTTGTTGCAGTATACTTAACTAACATGACCTCATAGTTAAAACAGGCAATGGAAAGAGTGAAAATATTGTGGTGGCAAAATACTTTGTTAACTAAAAATGAAAAATTTGAAGCCAAGAAGCTGCGTAGCAGGCTACACCTAGGAGTTCTTAAGGGTGTAGGAGCGAGTAAGCGAGATTCCCTGGAAGTATTTTTTGTGTCAAAACACACAAGGTTGACGCCCCCTTCGTCTCTGAATATGGCGCATGGAAAAAGTCTATCGCAATATTTCTTCGAAAAATGCTCAGCCTGTTACACACTGATGGCTCGTTCTTAGTGTAGAACTTTGATGTAGTCTTGGACTACCTCAAATCGTCATCACATGTGAACTTCAGGTCGTTTTCAATAGACATTAAGGGCGTGTTCTATTCCTTACCCCAATCATGTCTGCTCTCCCGTGTCCAGAATTGTATTGACAGGTTCGGAACAGTTGCCTGCATGAATACGCCCGGGACATTAAGTAGTGACTTTTTAGAACTTAGTTTCTGCCTTTGGTCTACCTTTATTCAGTGGGGCGGGCAGCCGTTTACACAGAAGGAGTTAGTGGCTATGGAAATTTGCTGCTGAGCACGAGGTCGTGGGCTCGACCCCCGGCCGTGGTAGCCACATTTCGATTAGGCGGAATGCTAAGCTTGTGTACTTAGATTTAAACGCCTGTTAAAGAACCCTAGATGGTCGAGATTATTACGGAAAGGTTTTGCTGCCTCCGGCAGTATGAATTGTTATGACACTGTAGAAATCCTTTGAGCGCAGGGGGGTTTATACACTGAATCAGCGTCGTCATCATCATCATCATCTTTTTATTTCCACTGCCCCATGAACCAAGGCCTCTCCCTGCGATCTGCAATTATCCCTGTCCTGCGCCAACTGATTCCAACGTGCGCCTACAAATTTCCTGATGTCATCGCCCCACCTAGTTTTCTGCCGTTCTAGACTGCGCTTCTCTTCTCTTGGCACTCACTCTGTGATTCTAACGGTCCTCCGGTTATCCATCTTACGCATTACACGTCCTGCCCAGCTCTATTCTTTCTCTTAATGTCAATTAGAATATAGGCTGTCCCAGTTTGCTTTCTGATCCGCATCACTCTCTTCCTGTCTTTAACGTTACGCTTAATATTTTTTGTTCCGTCGCTCTTTGCTACGGTCCTTAAGTTGTTCTTGAGCTTCTTCGTCAGCCTCCAAGTTTCGGCGTTAGCACAGGTAAAATGCAGTGATTGTGCACCTTCCTTTTCAATGATACTGGTAAGCTCCCAGTGTGGACCAGCAACTGTTTCTGCATGTGGAGCCAACCGGGCGTGACCATGGTTAACATCTCTGCCCTTCCTTTTTAATTTTTCTCTATCTACCGAAGTGCCAATCGTAGTTTAAGCGGCAACCTTTTTACATTAGATTGATTGAAGAGCCAATCAATTTGCAAGGTTAAGCGGACGCCAAAAAAGTATATTAGCTTAATCTGTATTACTAGACTACACTTAAATAGCAAGAGGGCGCTCCTACCAGAGAGGAGGCTTAGTAAATCTGAGGAAAACATAAACATAAGATATGGTTGGAGGCACTGCTGTGTGTTCTCGCAATAGTGCGCCACTATGTCATAAATTTTACGGTGTCTACATGAGCATAGTCAATTATTCATTGTTAAAGAATGACTACCATTACTGTAAAAACTCAATCCGGCCAGCCATGGTAAATTTTTCTACTCCAAAGAGGCCCAAACAAGCGAACATAGCTTGAAATCTTATACATGTGCTTAAACATGCCTGCGCTATGGTTTCATCACGAAATTAAAAACGGAAAGTATGACCTTTATCCCCCCCCCTCCGCTCTCTCTCCCCAAATAATCAAACTTTCAAAGTCAAATAAGTGAAGGTGAGTTGTGAAAGAATAGCTTACCCTCCTAAACTGCTTTAGTGTTGATAATTAGCGTCCTGCTAATTAACGAGAGAAGAGAGAGGACGGGAAGGGGAATTTTTCGCAATCTTGGCGAGGAGCCATGAGCACAAAACATGGCGCCGCTGTTGTTTTAGGTGGTGGTGGTGGTGGTGGTGATGTTGAAGCAGGCGGGGTTAGCCTGGCATACATAGCCGGCAATTGTTCCGCCTGATCCTCCTTCACTGCACGGCTGACAACTACATGTCACACGAAGAACGACATCGTACGACATAAACTGTGTCAAGTTTGAAAACGTACGATTTGACAATGCATAGGCATCCTAAGCGCGTTTCATTTGTCTGGGCTTCCTCGAAGACGAAACTCAAGTGTAAGCGGTGGCACGCCATGTTCGCGGCGCGCACTCGCAAGCAAGCGCAGTTGACTCACCATAGAAACAGCTACGCAGCATAGAGCAGCTACTGAATATCGCCAGCGTGCCAGCGCGCTATCATGCGTGTAACGCGCGTATCGAACCGTGCTGAATTGGGAATGTGGCAGTGTGCGTGCTTCGCATAGCAGTTCAGGGATCGGAAAGAGGAAAACGTGCGGTGGCTTACAGGCGCCCAACACTGAACGATTACAAAGAAAGAAAGAAAGAAAGAAAGAAAGAAAGAAAGAAAGAAAGAAAGAAAGAAAGAAAGAAAGAAAGAAAGAAAGAAAGAAAGAAAGAAAGAAAGAAAGAAAGAAACAAAGAAAGAAAGAAAGAAAGAAAGAACGGGTCTATTTCTTTATGTGCGTTCGTCTACACGCAGTGGTGCCATTCACACACACCTGTCCACAGGCAAATGAGTACTGTGCTCTGCCAGACTTGAAGTGTTCAGTGTTGTGTAAGCGATGCCGATGAGGCTGCTAGAGCGGCGCATGTCTGTCACTGGCGCATACACAAATGCGGGCATGACTTCACTGGGGTGCACGAATATACTAGTCTACAGAGTCGTCTATTTTCTGCCTTGCGCCCTGAAACAAGCAAAACACACATACGCACATGCACGCACGCACATGCATTACCAGGGCTAAATGGGCGGAACAAGAAGCCTGGGTACACAGGACTGGTTTAGAACATGAACAATTTTACTCCACAGAAAACAAAGAAGAGGGAAATTGATTAGCTCTGTCAGAAGTAGAGTGATGGTGGTAAGTGACGACTTCTGCATTGGTTTCCGTGCTGCCTTTCTTTTTTTTCGTGTGTTTGAGCCTCGCTACGCTTATAGTGTGGCTAAAGTAAGATCAGATAATATCGAGCGCGTCCTGTGTTCCGTATCATATCTATTTAGCTCTTCATATGCTCTGCCCTGGTTCTGGTGGCTTCAAGTCCCGCAACATTGCACAACTTGAGTGGTACAATATCGAGGGGCGCATGGGCTGACGCATAGCTGCGTGGGATCCAAAGCCGACGCGTAACCGAGACAGGCGAGCGTTAGTCTCGCCCTCTCCCAGCCCCGCTACTCCAGTACCAGCACAAAGGAATGTGCTTGGCGTCGCAGTTCGAGCTCGTCTCGGTGGCGACGGCGATGCAAAACGTGCTAGTGCGTGCGGAGTTTCAAAGCATCGGACGACAGGAATTTGGGGATCCGATCGCGGCATTTATAAAACGTTTATTGTTCGCAGCAATCCGCCTCACCTTCTTTCTTTGATCTTTTTCTTCTTAAAGAAATAGCAAGTCCTCGCAAGCAGCACTTGCTGGCAGCGTGCTGAGGGTATTGGCGTGCGTAGTAGGATTATAAATGAGGCAGACAGGAACAGCTAGAACGTTATATAACGTGTAGAAAAAAAAAAGACAATAACGCAAGACAGGGCGCAAAATTATGAAAGACCACCGAAGCAATACCTCAATGCCATCATAAGCACTGGTATTTGCTCCCCGACTGGGCCCTCGCAACAACTTCTTTTGTCGCTCGTTGCTTTGAATCGATTGATTAAATGAATACCTGACTTATTGAATGAATTATGTTTAGACTGACTCACTTGACTGGGACTGCACTAGACTTGACTGGACTGGGCTGGACATCACTTGACTGATTGGGTGTTGTGTTCCGCAGCAATGCAGGTGCTATACATGTATATGAGAGACGCCGTGGTAAGCGGAAACCTTAGAGTTCACTTTAAACGCTGGGGTTGTTTAACATGCACTCAGAGTGCAGCATACTGTTGCTTTTTCCTGTTTTTACGAACGCTGTAAGAACACTTAGGCAAGCTGGGTGTACGCACTCGAAACACGTAGCCAGCATTGCAGCCCGATCCGCAGATTGGCAAACGGACATTTCAAGAGCTGAAAGTAGACGCCACAGAAAAAAAAAAGGTAAAGTAAAAAACGCTACAAGTTTACACAAGTAAACAATACCCGAACAATAATCACAGATGCAAGAAATCGCGTCAAAATTTATAACTCTTGGCGGGCCAATGGCTTAGCTTGCGATTGTCAGTAATGAAGAAAAAAAGAATTTTTTTGATGAACAGAATTCTTTCGACGCGGTGAAACATTCAAGCTAAGCTTAGTTTTGTGGAAGTCGTTAAAAGTTGGAAAATACTATTTAGAAAATTGAAAGGAATTAAGCGTGTATTTTACCACTATAACTAAAAGGGAATCAGTGCAATTATATCTAAAACGAGTGTGAGTGTGCAGGCGCATGCAGAAATATGTAGGAATGACAAGAATCTTTGCTTTTACAGCGAAGCTGTATATGGCTAGGGTTCTCTGCATTTTCGTTCTTCGTCAACAAAAACTATCATGATCAATGGCCCATACCCCCGTAAGCACTCATACCCCTTAAGCAAGCAGACAATACAATTGCTCATAGAACCGCAAAGCAGAGGCTACAAGCAATTACCCAAGTGAAGCGAACAGTGCTTACATTCTTTCTAATCCCGCATACAACATACTGAGCAGCATGTCGAAAACTGTCATCACCAATAGCCCATAACATCGTACGCAGTGGCTCATACCTCTCTGTAAGCAAGCAAAACATGCAATGGCTCATAGCCCCGTGAGGTTCATCGCTGCTCGCTTTGTGTGGGTTGTGTTAGTGGTTGTTGGTGATTTCAATGTGGATGTGTCAGGACCGAAAAGGGAGTGGTTTACGCGTTTCGTGTTGCATACATGTGCTTGCGATGTCACACCGATTCGGCCCAACCGAACTCCAATCTAAAAAAATAATTAACCACTGATGAAGACAAATAATGACCACCGATCGCTGGTGATTCACCTTCACAGAGTGGAATGGCTCATGATTCTTTAAGAAATTCAATTACAATTTGGTAACAGAAGGACACACTATAAAGCTTTCCGCAAGATAAATGAGGATGTAAGCGTCAGTTTATTAAGTATAGCACGGGGAATAAAATATAAGCAAAGTAATACAACTTGTTATCTTTTGCATGAAGGAACAACGGGAAAATATTGTTCCTTGCCATAACAGCTCATTAATCTTATATGTGCTGTCATCCTCCAAGTATCGGCGATGTACTCTTTATGGCACCATATTTTCACATGTACAGATTTACGAAAAAAATGTCGATTTGCATGTTTCATGAATTATGGAAATTTATGTGCATGTTTAGGGCAGAAGAGGGAACGCGTGTGGGCTTAAACAAAGCCACGAATAAACCAGTGTACCGCTATATCTCGCACGTGATGGAGCTCGGGCCTCGGCCATATCTTCGACGCGATGATCTATCTAAAACCTCCGATTTACATTACGTTCTTTTCCGGAGAACTTTAGTATGAGCTAAAGAAAGGGCAAGTAAATAAAAAACAGTTATTCAGAAGGCCTGCACTGTGTTTTCCGGTGGTAGTCCTACATTTGAACTCTGTGACTATGGTCTTCTATAGCTGTACGCTATATATATATATATATATATATATATATATATATATATATATATATATATAATATATATATATATATATATATATCTATCTGCTGACTAGTATATTGGTTGATATCCTAGTAAGAAGAGCCTCACTATTGACAGCTGCTGTGTTTAGCATCGCCGTTCGCCAACAAAAGATTGTTGCAATAGTAAGCTGTTGGGCTAGTTGGCTTGACATGATGTTTGCAAAAGGGAGCGGAGAAGGGTTGCGGAAAAAAAGAGACGTGGACAGGAAAGGCCATCGCTTGCAACTAAGTATATATTCAGAGGCAAGCCACCAGGAACCTTATTGCGCATGCGCTGTCATCAAGAATTGTGAAAAAAATTCAAAAATTTAAAAATAAAACATTGCCTAACAACAATGCATACATCACTACATTATGATGACAGCTTGTGTGGGTGATAGCAACAACGGCACGTGTAAGTGGCCTGACAGAAATCATTCCTAAAGAAAAAAAAACTTCGGGGAGAGGGAGACAGAGGAGGGAGGCGTGGAAACTTCAGCCAAGGGCGAGGAACGTTGATGCCTTGTCCATTGTATGCACTGACGGGACACTAATACAAAGGTTAGCGTGAGCGTGAATCTTACCAGTCTCGAGGATTTCCCTTTCGAGTCTGCCTTTGGATCTGCTTGAAATCTCGGCTTTTATGGAAACGGGGTTTACAGCCACAGTTCCTGCAATGCGCAGGAAGGCGCACGGAGTTGCTCAGGGCCTCTACAGAGGAAGAATGCTTTCTTTGCCTGTCATTTAGACAGCACCCCGTCTGCCCAGTGTAAACTTTCCCACAGTGGAGTGGCATCTTATATATACATCTTGAGCGCCACAGGAGACCAGGGGTTTCGTGTGTTTCTTTTGACAGGTCTTGTTCTTTTTGGCCATATACAAGGGCGCACAACCGAGAAAGCTTGAGAGGAGCTGTGAAGATCAGATCAACGCCGTGTTGTTGCCCGAGCCTTTTTAGATTGCGCGAAATGGTGTTGACTTATCGCATCACGACAAACTTGTTTGACCTCTGGCGCCGCACAGCATTTGGTGAAGCCTGGAGCTTTTTTAAATGCGTTGAACACACTGCGACTAGCACACTCGAAGGGAATCCCGAGGCTTTCAGACGAGACACTTGTAAGTCAAAGCTATGACCAACCTTGTACACACAAGGCTTGAGGCGCGAGGAAGCTATACTCCGTTTTACCAGTTTGGTGTGGGAGGAGTCGAAAGGTAGAATGGCCTTCTTGGAACATGGCAAGTATTCTCAACACAGTTGTTCGTCACAGTTAAAATAGAGCGCTAAATCTAAACATTGGAGTGTGCCATTGTCAGGATGTTTCATTGTGAAAGATAACGAGAGCGAGCATTGTTTGAAACAAACAAAGCAACACTCGCTTAGCTACTCCACTGCTATTGTCATTATGTAGAACAGATAGAAATGAAAAAAAAAGCTGTCCAAATATCTACGAACTTTAAGAACAATGTTCTGGTTCAATTCTTGCTGAAGCAAACAGTCAAATTTGGCTAAGAAAATTTCTCACAGAATGGGTGCCACACACAATCCAATACACATACCTTTCCTATATGTGAATCTTACTGTCAAAGTTTACAATGGTAGAGGTGAGGTAGCAGCTGAAAAGCTAAAGAAAACCTTCTGACGGGATAAGGCAGTCGTTCTGAAAGGCAGACCACCGTATAAATCAACTGCTTCCCGGACTGTTACAAGGACTTCATCATGCGGCACAGAATAAAGTACCACCTTAATGTCCATGGACTCTGCAAAGTTCGCCCCCGGAATTCCCATCCTCAAAGTCTGCACGAGATTGTCCGAATGCTTCAGCAAAAATGGGTCCTTTGGTGCGAGCGCTTTGAGGTGGCGTTGAAGAAAAACACTAGCGTTGCGCTGCCAACTGTCTCTTCCTGTTATACTATGGCTCGAGAGAGGCATAGCGTCTTGCGGGTTTCTGCGGCAAAGAATACCCTGAGGCCATCGCCTTCGCAATTCTTTACCAGCTTGCACAATGCGTCCATTTTCAAGTCATTCAGAAGAGTGATCGCCCTGACCTTGACTTTCGCAGGTGTGGCGTCCACTTCTTTGAAGATTTTTCTTATAGCCGCCGTAGGCCTTCTCCTTGAACATGGGCGTCGGGAGAACAACGAAGACTCCTTCCTTGTGACTCTTCCTTTCTAGGCTGTGCGCCTTTGCAAATGGCCAAAAAGAAGAACAAGACCTGGGAAAGGAAACACACGATACCCCTGGTCTTCTGTGCCGCCGAAGATGTATACATAACATACCACTCGACTGCGGGAAAGCTTACATTTGGCAGACGGGGCGCTGTCTAAATGACAGGCTGAGAGCATTGGTCATCTTTAGAGGCCCTGAGCAACTCCCAGCACCTTCCTGCGTACTGCAAGGATTGTTGCTGTAAACCTCTCTTCCACAAGAACCGAGTTTATAAGCAGATCCAAAGGCAGACTCGAAAGGGAAATCCTCGATTCTGATCAGATTCACGCTCACGCTAACCTTTTTATTAGGTGCCCCGTTAGCGCATCTGATGGACAAGCAATGGACGTTCCTAGCCTTTGGCTAAAGTTTTCTACCTGCGTCTTCCGATCCCGACCAGCCCTCTGATCTGCATCGCGGTCACGCGCGGGACCGAATGGTCACGTTCAGAGAAATTCTACTGCACTACCGCAGAGAGCGGTTACGCTACCCCCCAGCACACAAAACACTGACTAAGTCTCAATCCACCACTTGGCGACTCCTTCAGACACGAACTTTTCCGAACCCCGTGCTTTACAACCACATGTACCCCGATGCATACTCACCACTCTGCAAAGCGTGCAAAGCCCGCGCCGACCTCAATCATATTATTTGGCAATGCCCCAAAGCCTCACCCACCAACACCTCCCGCACTAACACACGCATCATTAGTACGGCCGAGCAGTGGGAGACATTGCTGCTCAGCTTGGACCCAGAGGAGCAGCTCTGGGCCGTCCGGATGGCCGAAGACGCCGCCAGGAAGCAAGAACTGGCCGCCGTCTGAGGAAGGGGGGGATTGGGGGTTAGCCTCCCGACCCCCGCCACCCCTTAACCCCATCAAGGACACAATAAAGTTTTATCTCTCTCTCTACGCCCCCCTCCTCTGTCCCCTTCTCCCCGAAGGTGTTTTTTTTTTTGTAATGATTTCTGTCAGGCCACTTTAACGTGCCGTTGTTGCTATCACCTACACAAGCTGTCATCATTGATTTAGGGATGCATTATGCCCCGTTGTTAGGGGATATTTTATTTTTAAAAATGTAAAATTTTTTCACAGTTCTAGATGGCAGGGCATGCTCAATAACGTTCCTGGTGGTTTGTCTCTGAAAATACACTTTGTTGCAAGTGAGCACCTTTCCTGTCCCGGTCTCCTTTTTTTCTGCAACGCTTCTGCGCTCCCCTTTTCAAAAATCAACGATTGTTGGTCGATTTGAAGTCGCAGGCGCGAGCGAAGCGCTTTGCGAGTTCGGGCCTTTAATTAGTTGTTGCTTATGTTTCATTGCTGCAAGGCTGCAATCTTCTGGAAATGCAAAACGCGCAACGGATGCTGCTCAATGCGATTGAGAATCACAGAAAAAAAAGAATTTAACCTGCAACAAAGCCATTAACAGACGCACATACTCTCCATCCATTTCGTAAACACACACGCAGAAAAGGCAAAAAAAAAAGAAAGAAAAGTGGCCGCCCCGGAAGCGGCGTGAAACCCGAAGCATGCGGTCTAAAGGAAATGCAGCGAGGGTTGAGGCGACACATCGAAGGCGAGAACATTATTGTTCTCGCCTTCGGCGCAGCGTCGCTGGCGGCGAGTAAAGAACCGTTTTGCAATGGAACGTGCGGCGAGGAAAAGAAGCCGCCGAACGGGAAGGGGAGATTCTTGCGGTGGGCTTTGCCACGACGACCGGCTGCTTGGCTGCGCGCACGAGAGCTGCATGGGCTCCCTGCAAATAGCGTGACGCATTCCTCCGCATGGAGCACATTTACATTCCGAGAGCGAGACAAGAAAAGGCAGCAGCGCGAGGGAACGCTGCACGGCGTGGCGGAAGAGAATCTCTGGCATCCGGGCAGCGGGCGTCGCGATCATTTCGGTCTCTCTGCTATCGCGCGCCTGCGAGGGCCTCGGATATGGAGCGAGTGAGAAATGCGTTTGTCCTTCACCTTGGAGTCCTGCCTCCGAAGGATGTTTTGCGCGATACTTTCTTGAAAAAAAAAAACACAAACAAACAAAGTTGTTTCCCTCTCGATGCATACGAGGAAAAAAGCAGGAAAGCCTTGCTATTTTTTCATTCAAGCGATATTGAATTCCATATTACAAGACAAAACGTTGCACGGGTCAGAACTACTTCCATCCATTGCGGTAGAAACAGGAAAGCGACGTTTTGAAACGTAGCGGATTCTTCGTCAGGAGCGGAAACACGATGAAAGTGGTGACGCATGTTTTATATGATTGCCAAGACACAAACTTTAAAGGAGGAGTAAGCAGTAAGACGACATGGAAGGATCTCAACTTCAAGAAGAAAAAAAAAATCAAACAGAAACTAGTTCAATGTTAAATTTAAACATTTCGGCATAATAACCATAATTATTACTTCAGCAGAACTTGTGAAAATGCATGACCCATATTGGAGCCGCAGTATATGTACAAAATAAATTTTGTTTGGCGCACGCATGGGGATACATTTCATATAGGTATGATGCGACGAAACAGCTGAGGTAAAGAACGTTGAAGTATGCTCCTGACGCGTTATATTCTAATAAAATGTTGCAGGCCTCCATTATCCGAAACACAGGTAATAGTAGACATTATCTAAACAGCACAATATTCCGAATGTCAGGATTTCTACGTTGTCTTAACTCCATTTCAGAGCACATTTGAAAGTGAAAGCGTGCCACAGAGTTTTTGTGTTATATGTACGTACGCGGTGTTAAGTCGTGGCGTTTCAGTTGAGCCAGGTTTTTAGCAGGCTAAGACCTGTAGCCGTGTGCGTTAAATCCAGTATCCCGCAAGTACGTAGCATGCAACAGGCTACCGTAGCTAATGGCGAGGCTGCTGTGAGTGAATCGAAGCGCATGAAGAAAAAAAATTACGCCTGATATTTGTACACGTGCTTACGTCAGCGCACTTGTTAGCAATTATTTGATAGATTGCTCTATCCGATTGTATGCACCTTAGACTGTGTTATATAATTGTACTATTTGACTTCTATAACTCAAGGAAATCAACGTGACAACAGAAAATATGAATTAGAGGCGCGAAACACGGGTGAGGATTTCGCTCTTTCAATGTTGACAAGTACGCGCCTCGTAGACCAGTGTTCTTTGATAATAAAATCAAAAAATTTTAAACTTATGATAAGAATAGCTTCGATTTCTCTCCCCATTTTCAAGCCTTGAATTATGCTGACCGCTTATTGATCGTCCCCGTCCAAAGAGCGCGAAATAGGCAGCAGAGCAGACAGTAACCGACGCTTAAAAGGATACGGAGTTTCAAATCGAAACATCAGCAGCAATCAGTGCCTGCTATAGCGAAATGTTTGCTTGTATACTTGTGTACATTTACGCAATAGATATATGCAAGCATCGATAAGCAGAGAGGCTGCGAGAGAGATAAAGACAAGAAGAGGCAGGCAGAAAGTTCACTTAATCTTTATTAGGGAGCATTGCCACTGCTGTACAAAGCGAAATATCCCATTTATCGCTCGTAGGTATTCCACTGACTCCACTAGGCCATGCGATGTCTTTCCGACATAAGGAAATTAACTATGGCAGTCGGGTGACTGTGACGGGTGACGATGCCTCTCACAGGAGGTAGCGACCTTACAAGTGTCGTTTTCACGCCCTAACCCATTCCGCACAGATGACGAATCAGCGGAGAAAAGTGAGTTTGGAGAAACTTATGCGAGAACACTTCGAGAAGTTTGAATTTGTAGATGTAGTGAGCCTCTCTAGAATGTACCGCTTCAGAGTCTGGCCAATGGTGCTAGACTCGGAGGTGGAGAGCTCGGGATTGTATGGGCGGGCCCTGGTTTGGGCACGGGACAGTGTAGTGTCAAAGCCAGCAGGTCAAGCCTAACAAACGCATCTATGCCCCCCCCCCCCCTTCCCCCTTCCCTCTCCCGCCTATTCACAGAGTGCCTCTCATCCGACGCCGAGGGGAAGGAAGCCGGTTGGCATTCGGAGGCACCAGGGGGCAAGCGGGGCCTGCAAGACGAGCGCATTCGTGAGAGGCGGCGTGCAGGACGCTCTTCCTGAAAGCCCTTTTATCGCGGGATGCCAGGAATGGAGGCAGCAGGATATATAGGGGCAGCAGGAAGCGCCGGGCTGTGGCTGCTTGCGTTGCTTCCGTGCTTCGAAACAAAGCCAGTCTTGAGGAAAACACGGGCGCGCTGGAAAGAGCGAAAACATGTCGTCCGCTCGCAACTCGAGACGTGACCGGAGCGCACAAGACGGCAAAGCCATGCGCGGGGAACGAGGCGACCCTCCTGCTGTCTGCCGCCAGCGTCTTTATTTGTTAGTGGGGGACTCTGTTGTCTGCGGTCTTTGGCTTCTCTGAGCGGCAAAATAGTCATAAAAGGCGTGGCAGTCATTACCTTGGGGCTGAAAGCAAATTGGCGAGTGATCGGCGTAAACACAGTTGGCCATTCTGGGCAGCAAGGTGGGACAGAACGAAGACCGGTGACGTTTCTGCTCTTACGGAAGAAAATATGCTCCCAAGGAATCAAGTGCAAGCTTAATAGTGAAATCACAACGACAATTCCAAAGTTAACGTCGTTAAATAAACACTGACTAAAGTTTCTAGCCACTGAGCAGGGGTCCTCGACCAAGCTTCTGCTCTATGCGTACGGCACTCATGCTTGCTGCTGATGCACGTAAGTGGCACAAGTTATGGTAACAGGCTGTGTCTTTTGTACGGCCCTCGTCAGACTTAATCCGAACAATGAGAACGCATTTCTAGCGGCTCAACTTCAACAAACACGAGCTATAAGGAGGAAACGTCAAATTCGTTGAAATGCAGACGCATTAATCTAAGACATTAAACTCATCAGCGTCCCCCGCAGAAGAATCAAGAAGGCGCTTAAGGTGAGTTTGGGTTAAGCTTGACAGAATGTTTACTTATTTCGGTAATTTCATCCCTAAGGCTATTAGCTAAAGAGACGGCTAAACCAGCGCTGAAGAAAGCCAAAGTCATCGTTAGCGCTAGGCCAGTCAAAAGAAACGGATGTCCGAGAAAAGTACGCTAATGGTAACAAACCTTTTATACAATTATGTCGAGATGGTCTACAAGCCACAAGAGGGTATCAGATTAAAAGTTCCATGTAGAAATTAAAAGAAAACACGACGCCGAACATGACACAAATTATGTGAATTCCTTTATAGCGGCATTAAAGGGGCAGTTCAAGGGAAGGCGGGAAATATTAAGATGTCCATTATGATTAGCAGGTTGCGATGTCGTTCAGAACAGAACATGTTCCAAAGGCTATCGCATGAGCTGTGAAAACTAACACTTAACTTCAATTCCCCTAATCACACAATATATATATACAACTGCGGCTGTCACAGTATCGGGTGTCGTCACTAATTTCCAAGCAGCTTTGGTGTTTTGGGTCTCTAGAGCAAATTTGCACAAATACTTAGTTTTCTTTGCTTTATTTTCTAATTAAATTTAAATTACTCTGAGGAAAAACGACTAAAGAGCGTCAACTGAACGCTGCCGCAATGTAAAGTATCATGGAAAGCTCCGACGCAAACGTTAGACTTCGGCTGTTTTAAGGGCTACTTTCCCCAGGATTATGTCCGTGTGTTAACACAAATCTATCATCATCACCAGGATTCGCTTCCGCGTCATGGTCTTCTTCCACAGCTGGCTCGTTGGCGCCCCCCGGCGCTACCGCGCGAACGCGCTCGTGCCAGTGCTCCCGCGTTCGTCTTCATCAGCAATTAAATAATAATTAATTAATTTTATATTAATTAATAATTCAGTTGTTAACATAGCGATGGTACTAATTTTACAGCGGAGCTGTTAAGGGTTAGTTCCCCCAGGGAACTGTGTCCGTGTGTGTCCGTGTGTTTTGTATCCGTGTGTAGACACAAAACTCTCCATACGAAAGCCGATTCCGAAGATAGTGCAATACCGGGCCGCCCCGCGGCGGAGGTGCAGTTCGCCATTAAGGGGCCCGCATACACAGCTTCGCTGGTCATCCTTCTTCATAGAGTGGAAGGGCACTGAGGTTTTCCACGTGGTATTTCACATAACAGTCACTTACAGTCTAGCTTAACCTGAAACACGGAGGGATCAACGCTAATAACACTGAATTATGCGGGAGATTATTGCACTCGCGTAAAATGTTGATAACGAATGCTCCGAATAGCCTTTGATCAAAGCCAAACTTCATCGATGGACCGCACCTCTACGTATGGCTCCAGGAGGTGTAATGCGTAATTATTTACTCATCGGCTAGGGCAAAGTGCTCTCTCATGCAAACGTAGTCATGCCAGCGGTGAAGCGATTCGGCGTTTGCATGCATTGGGTGGATCAGAAATATTTGACTAATGATTCAATGCACGTGGCGTGCAATTACGAGCGGTTCCTTGTGGCTCTTAAACCGGCTCTCATTATTTATTTAGAACTTGAACTCGAAACCTCCCAAGGAGGTAAATAAGGAAGCGGTGAGAGGTAGACGAGAAGCCGTCTTGCCCATGAAGTATTATTGCCCGATAACGGAGCGTCAGCCAGGGAAGCGTACAATGCGTACTTTTCTCACAAAATATTTGTGTACCCTCGTGGAACATCGCTCATGCTGACAAAGTGGAAGTTATTGGCATTGAAAGCAGATGCCCTGCTAGCCAGCTTCGCAACCGAACGATAACAGCCTTTTTTGCTAGAAGTTAGACGAAACACATCCCTGATATCTGTCCATGTAAGCGAATCTTTCTAACTTATAGAGAATGGTGCATTGAAACACAACACATGGCAGTTATTTTTACTTACAGATTAAGAGATGTCAATGGTTTGCGGGTATGATCTTCTTACGCAGCAGCTGTAATGAAATAGGCTGTAATTTTATGGAATAAAGGAGACATGGCTGGGAGGGGCCTTCGCCCTTCGATGAACACAAAAGTACGCTGATAACGTTTTACAACATCCAAAATTCGCCCGGAATTTTAACGCACTGTTGCTCTTGAGCCGCAGTTCGCTTCCTACTGCGGGGCCACATTCGCATGCATGTTTACAGAAAGATGTCTGTTGCTGCCTGGATACTCATTGTCCTCGTATGTGCCGTGAGTGCTCCGAACAAAGTACACCAGTGTCTCAAGATTAACGAGTTGCATTGATGTGTTATGAAACCAGGAAGAATGTCGATCCGTTATGTACTTCATGTACATAACTGCACATACCTGTGTAGTATTCCGACGTGCACAAGAACGCGTGTTCTGATGAGGCTGATATATTTATGGAAACGTCGGCGCTGGACATTGTGGTGATTTTGATTGATTAGCCTTGACTTCTATGAGGAGCCACATGGGCTATGACAGACATTGTAATTAGGGGCTCCAGGCGCTGACGTCACCAATGTATGATTTATTGCTGGTATTCAAAATTAAAGTGGATGCGCCTTTGTGCAATTCGCCTCTGTCGGAATGCGGCCACCTGAACCTGCACAACAAAGTCTTGGCCTGGTGCGAGGCATCATTGTGTTTTATCAGCTAGGGAGCAGCCAAGAGAAAGAAAGCGATGAACGCTGATACATTGTCAAAGTGTGATAGGCAACGAAACTTGCGCGGGCGGATGTTACGTAGTGAAATTTTCTGTCATAATTTGGGAGTGTCGGTAGGCACGGCTTGTAGCATTCATCTTTTAGGGCTATTTTGATAGCTCTCCCTGCCCTCGGCAACAGTGGCGTAGCCAGAAATTTCGTTCGGTGGGGGGGAGATGGGCTCATGTTGCAGCTCGGCCTCCACCTTAGACAATTTGGCGAGAGACCAAATACATGAATAATAACTGCATTACCATTGCCAGAGATGCTGAAAATGAATTCTCGAACACTGCACACTGTGAGGACAAGTAAAATATGTGTTCTTTCGTAAAAGAATACACTCTTATGTCTCAACGATTGTGCCAGAAATAACTGATATGAATGCTTCTATGCATTTTGTCTATTTAATAGGTAAAGAAACTATCACACGAACTTTACAAATATATCAGTTCGAAACCAGCAAAGCAGTACATGCCACTGATATGAAAAATGTAAAGGCTATGAAATGAACTAGTTGAGCACAACTATTTTAATGAAACTTTGTCATTAAAGAACCTTGTTTATATTTTTGTACATATGCGATGGCCAGGGAAAAATCTCAATGACGCTGTCTTTTGTTCCAATGTACTGCGCAGGTACATACGCGCAAATACAATACGCGACCGGTCACCGGTCACGTATTGTGAGTAATCGCGCCGAAATTATAGTCGCTACAGAGAGCACATATAAAAAGCAGTTCTGCAAAATATAGATTACAGATGCGAAGATACAATGGAATATAAAAATGCGAAGATACAGCTTGATAAAGGGCAGAAAGGTGTCGCTGGCAACAAACTTAAAAAAATTAAATTATGGGGTTTAACGTGCCAAAACCACTTTCTGATTATGAGGCACGCCGTAGTGGGGGACTTCGGAAATTTCGACCACCTGGGGATCTTTAACGTGCACCTAAATCAAAGCACACGGGTGTTTTCGCATTTCGCCCCCATCGAAATGCGGCCGCCGCGGCCGGGATTCGATCCCGCGACCTCGTGTTCAGCAGCCCAACACCATAGCCACTGAGCAACCATGGCGGGTAGGCAACAAACTTCACTGCACGTATAACGAAACCACGCAACAAGATATTTAAATATTCGTATAAGCCTGCACTAAATCTACGTATCTAAGAAAAAGTCACTGTCTGTAATGCGTCGAACAAGGCAAATAAACATGTTGCGTAATCACAGATCACAGAATCCTAACACACTCCCCCCTTCCCTCCACTCCCCCTGATGTAACGCCCCCGACGGAAGGCGGCGCGCTTCCTGCCCGTTTTTCTTCTTTGCGCACACAAGACTTAGCCACCATCGTCGGCTCAGCTATGCCCCCTTCCCCCTTACGCTTTCACTCACACATACAGCATGCGGGTCGCGGTCATGATGTTATCGCATATGACTTTATACGGAATGTGAGGGCGACGGCGACGGAAGGGATGTGCCTGGAGTGTCCATATAATAGCTATTGCAATAATATATTAAGAGTTTCCTGCACATGAAGCGTCCCATGAGCCATTACTTTCCGCAAAAAAGTAAAAAAATTGAACTTTCCCCATGGTACAATTTGCTGCGCCGCAACGTCTTTCTTTTCAGGGATGGGGGCATCGAAATGAAAGAACGCAGAGGAAAGCATGTTGGCCGCTATCGAATGCCTACTTTGGGCACCTAATTTTATTTATTTATTTATACATACTGCAGCGCAATTTGCGCTATAGCAGGAGTGGGTTAAGAAAATGTACAGAAAATGCATGGGAATATACAGCGGTAAACACAAGTGAACACTATTAAAGAGCACAGATGAAAAGGAAAATACACAAAAATACAAGTGAACACTTTTACAAAAGAGCACTGGTGAAGAATACACAAGTTATACAAATGTTATACAAATGCTGCCAGGCATACCCATGCCTGATTATGCCCATACCCATACTCATAATTATGCATCTGGGATGGCGGTTGCAAAAATTTGGGATGAACATGAACGAATGGATCCAGGTAATGAATTCCAGTCTTCGATTGAGCGGGGAAAGAAGCTGAATTTGAACATGTTAGTACGTGCGTAGTAGGGTATTAAGTTTAGGTCATGATGTCTTCTTGTTGATGATCCCGGCGTGAAGTTAATGTAATTATCATTTGAGAGCCTAACTGAGGAATTGACAATGGAGTGCAAGAATTTTAATGAGTCGACACGGCGACGCGAAGAGAGCGTGTTTAGGTTCAAGGAAGAAAGTGCTAAAGAGGGCGAAAAGTCTCGATCGTAACGATGACATATAAATCGCACAGCTTTTTTCTGTATAGCCTCTAGTTTATTAATTTCTAACTGCTTATGCGGGCTCCAAACTACAGATGCATAGTCAAGAACAGGGCGGATTAGAGATTTATACATTAGTACCTTTGTGTCTTTAGGAGATCGGGTTAGCGTTCGTCTTAAGTAACCTAATTTTTTTAGTGCTTTACTGCATATGTAGTCAATGTGTTTGGACCATGACATGTTATCCGTAAAAATGACACCAAGATACTTAAACTCAGAAACCTTATCTACTGTACGGCCGTTGGATGAGTAACTGAAGAGGGAGGGGGAAGATTTGTTGCAGAAAGACATCAGAACGGTTTTATTGAAATTAATGTTCATTTGCCAAGTGTTACACCAATCGCAAAACCTAGAAAACGACTCTTGAAGGCGATAATGATCATTAGAAGATTTAATCACTTCATATAAAACGCAGTCATCAGCATAGAGACGGATGTTAGAAGAGCAGTGAAGTGGCAAATCGTTTATGTATAATAAAAAAAGAAGTGGCCCAAGGACGGAGCCTTGGGGCACACCTGATGTCACATCAACAGTAGCGGAGTCAGTCGAACTGTAAGAGACGAACTGGGAGCGAAATGAGAGAAAGCTTAAAATCCAGTTAACCAAATGAGGGTTATTCAGTACAGCATTAAGTTTAGCAGTAAGTTTAGAATGTAAAACGGTGTCAAATGCCTTCGAGAAATCTATAAAAATTGCATCGACCTGGTTGCCTACGTCAAGGTTAAATGAAATGTCATGCGTGAACTCAACTAGCTGCGTTAGCGTACTAAAACCGCGCCTAAACCCATGTTGCTTGTTAGACAATAAATTATTTGATTCCAGAAAGAGCGTGATGTGCTTATGAATGATGTGTTCCAACATTTTGCATGACTGTGACGTCAGTGAAATTGGTCTGTAATTCGACAAGCACTGCTTATCTCCAGATTTATAAAGAGGGAGCACTTTGGCTAACTTCCATGAAGAAGGTACAGTAGAGGATGATAAGGACTTTCTGAATATGATGGACAGATATTTTGATGACCACAACGAATAACGAACAAGGAACGCATTGTGTATCCCGTCCGGACCGGTGCATTTCTTAACATCCAGGTTTAATATAAGGTTGAGGACGCCTTCGCAATTTATCTCAACGTCACTGATTGCTTCAGAAGAAACTATAGTGGTAAGTGTCGGGATGAAGTTGTTATCGCAAACAAACACGGATTGGAAATACTTGTTGAATGCATCGGATATCACCGCTGGGTCGTTGGTGACGTCATTATCTATTCTGAAAGAAGTGGATGAAGAATCGCGAGGTAAAATAGAAGACCAAAATTTTCGTGGGTTAGTTCTTAACAAATTGTGCAGGCGAACGCGAAAAAAGAAATCCTTTGCATTTCGCAACATAAGATTCAGTTCTTGCTTTGCCTTAACATATCTATCCAATGCCATGGGATCAGTGCCTCTTCTGGAACGCCTTAACCTTCGAACGCGACGGGACAAATGCAAGATATCGCGAGTCATCCAAGGAATGTTAGAATTTCTTTTTTTAGTCTTAATGGGCACAAAACGTTCGACACATGATTTGACGAGACGCTCAAAGTAATTAGCAAGGCAGTTGACGTCCTGGTTGTCTGCAAGTGCACTAAACGTATCGAAATGATGAGATAAGGCATCAGTAATGGAGTTGTCATCCGCACGAGTGAAATCAGGGAAACTAGTAAACGTGTAGGGGGATTTAGAAATTAGACAGGAGAGTGACACTAAGACGCCTTTATGGTCTGAAATACCATCAATTACGTCGCAAGAAAAGTCACGTTCGGCTAGGTTAGCGCTTAAAAAAACTAAGTCAAGGACGGAATTTAATCTGGTTGCACTAGGAACAACCTGGGTGAGACCAAAGGACAAGGAGATGTTGATTAGTTCTTTACAAATAGCTGTGTCGCGACCGACTGCAGACAATGACGGCCAGTGGATGCCAGGGGCGTTGAAGTCGCCCATACAGATAAAACTCGACGACGCAATGTTGATCTCGCTCATGAAGTTTGAAACAGCATGAAGAACATCAAGAGTAGAGCCGGGGGGACGATATATAACAGTAATCACAATACACCGATTATGAAGGTAAATTTTACACCACACGGATTCTGTTTCTGGAGGAGAAGGCAAGACTGAGAATCGTATATCCGACCGGATAAGCAGTGCCACGCCACCACCAGTACCGCTAACTCTGTCTAAGCGCACGGCAACAAAACCGGGTGGAGTGAACTCAGATTCATAGATACCATTGTGCAGCCAAGTCTCTGTGATGCCGATAACATGGGGGGAATGAATAGATATAAGGGACAATAAATCAGGAAATTTTTAACAATACTACGAGCGTTTATATTCAAGACAACAAGGTTCTCAAAACGACCAGGATGAATTCAAGAAGTGGATGGCACAGAAGTCAAATGGACAGACTCAGAAGAAACACGTTGAGCGGGTGCCATTACTAATGAGTTTGAACTGTCATCCCAGTTATAACGAACCCTATTAATGAAAGCATGATCGTATCTCAACTTCACAACCGAACCGCTGTCCCGAAAAGAGGCTGATGCATCCCAGATTTTTTTCCGAATTGACCGAACCCTAGAAGAGAAGTCTTCTTTAATCACGAAGTTTGAGCCCTTGAGTTTTGAAACGTTCCTAAGAACCTCGGTTTTGTCGCTGAAGTTAGAAAGTTTAAGAATGACGGGACGAATGTAACCAGTGCGTGCTCTACCGAGCCTGTGGCAGCGCTCAATACGAGGGCAGCTAGTATGCAGGTGCTGAGTAAACACAGATGAAACTGTAGTCATCAGGGTGGTAGCGTTTTCATCCATTACTTCAGAAATACCGTGTATTATCAGATTGTTTCTACGAGAATGGTTTTCAAGGCTATCATTTTTTAAGACCAAGTCCGTTACCTTAGTAGTCAAGGCATTTATTTCAGCACGTAAATCACGCAGTAAACTAGAGTCTTTGGACATAGGAGTGGATTCTAGTGCATGAACACGTGACTCTAAAACATCAAAGCGACGCGCGACTGACTGCTGAAATGACTTAATTTCCGCAACATCTCGTGCCAACTGAGTCTGCCCCTCCAATAATTTAGAGAACATATCGGATACCGAAGGGTCGTTTTTATCGCGGCTATCAAAGGAAGGGCGAGCATCGTCATTCTCATCGGGAGCAGAACCGGATGCACGCCTACACTTAGACCGAGGGCCCGGGCCAGGGTTGATTTCCACATCACCGCTTAAGAGGAGACAACTTGCGCAATACAATGCATGCGAACAGCAGGATACAAGACGTTGTGGGCAAGGGAGCAGCAGCAGAAAGCGATCATCAGATCGGATACACTCGGTATCGGAATAGTAACATACCTGCATGAAGAGCAAGCAGCGATTAAACATCGTGCCGGTGCCGCTGCAGCCTAGCCCACTGAAGAGTCGATCCACGCGCTGGACATTTATACCGTCGGCTGCTGACGTCACAGACCGAGAGTTGTCGATGATTGGCTGATCATAGGACAGGGCTTTGGGGTGACTGGCATGCTGTAGCTTGAAGTGGGACGCACCGAGGTAATCGCGTATGGCAGCGATAGCGCAGTTCTTGGGCAAGCACTCGATGACGTCCACGTGCTCGACCGCCAAGGGAGCCAAGTCAGACGAAGCAGTTCCAAGCCATGTGACGCCGCAAAGGGGGGGTACAGCAAGGAAGCCGAAGAGCTGCATGAAGAGCAAGCAGCGATTAAACATCGTGCCGGTGCCGCTGCAGCCTAGCCCACTGAAGAGTCGATCCACGCGCTGGACATTTATACCGTCGGCTGCTGACGTCACAGACCGAGAGTTGTCGATGATTGGCTGATCATAGGACAGGGCTTTGGGGTGACTGGCATGCTGTAGCTTGAAGTGGGACGCACCGAGGTAATCGCGTATGGCAGCGATAGCGCAGTTCTTGGGCAAGCACTCGATGACGTCCACGTGCTCGACCGCCAAGGGAGCCAAGTCAGACGAAGCAGTTCCAAGCCATGTGACGCCGCAAAGGGGGGGTACAGCAAGGAAGCCGAAGAGCTGCATGAAGAGCAAGCAGCGATTAAACATCGTGCCGGTGCCGCTGCAGCCTAGCCCACTGAAGGAATAATGTGTCTACCGAAGGAATATCGAAGAAAACGTGAGTCGCTTGGTCCGCAGAGAACCATACGCATGCTGCTCGATATCCTACACAGGCGTGACAAGACTTTCCGCAGACGCTGCGCTCAAGCGAACGCGTTGCAATCCATCGAGTCCCCGCAGTGATGGCGGCGAGCGACCATTGTTTCTTTTTCTCGTCTGCTAGCCAGAAAGCGTCCAAAACTCTGCCAGGCCAAAATACACTCGGCCAGAGAAAAACGAACTCGCACTGAAGTGCGCCGCGCGGTGGTCGGGGCAACACGAGAAAAACGCATGCGCTCTGGCTGGCTCTGGCAGCCCACGAGTAGCGAGAACAATGAAAGTGAAGAGGCTTTATGTCTCCTCGAGAACAAAACTCATAGTAGGAAAAATAAATGAGAACGTAGCTACCTTTTCTGGCTTTAGTGTCTTGACATCGATGCTTTGGCGCAGGTAGAAAAAAAAATGTTGATAATCTTTTTTTTGATATGATATAAGGAGATGTTGGCTCACAATTTAGGCGCCGGCTACTCCTTATCTCTTGAGTGGTTCCGTCATACATCATACAGGATTCAATATTACATATTAAATAGTCTTTTCAAATAAGCACCAGTACTTATTACGCGACGTTTCCACAGGAAGACTATGGCGTAAGGAACACATGGTATATACAATATACAAAGTAAATGTCTCCACACTTATGTAGATAAAAATCTTAAAAGTACAAACGATACTGTCTCTTAATAACACATTGTATAGTCAGCGGGTGGTACATACATCATGTAAATGCATTATCACATACAGTCACAACAGAACAGTCAACATAACATAATTCACAAGCAGATGCATATATACAGTGACATTGAAATGTAGGGAACAATGAAAGCGCTAATAACGTCCAAGAATGCCTCTGTCTTCAAGAAAAGTCTTTAGTGCTTTTAGAGCGCTCTTCTGCAAGGCCGTTGTTGGCCAAGCGCCCAAAAGTTTCCTTAAACTGAAAGGTCTGCGGTCTAATGTAATTAGCGCTGATTTAAGTCGGCAACTTGGTGTGTCGTGATGTGGGCAGTCTAGAAGGAGGTGATATATATCCTCGTCTACAAATCCACAATCACATTCGGAGGTTTCCGCTCGGTCAATTCTGTGTAAGAAATGCTTTGTGTAGGCAGTGCCTAGCCTTAATCGATGAATAAGTGTTTCCATAGTTCTGTCTAATGACAATGAAAACTTGAATTCAATAAACGGATCAATGTGATATAAGTCCGAGCTCTTAGAATTCTGGTCAAACCAAGTGTTTCTAGACATTTTGAAAGACGTTGTCTTTATAATGCACCGTAATTCATTCTTTGATATTGGGAGCGGAGCCGTATCATCTTTGAGGCGCACTTGTGCTGCTTCATCGGCTGCTGTGTTGCCAGGAATGTTGCAATGCCCTGGTATCCACTGGAATGCTATTGCATGTTTCGCTTCGCTTGCCTTTGTGAGGTGTTTAAGTGTTTCATATATTATACTGTCGCTGAATGTTTTCCCCTTTGTGCTGCAGAGTGATGTTAGAGCCGCCTGTGAATCGCTGAAAATTACCCATTTTTGCGCATCTCTTACTGACAATATAAATTTTATCGCACATAGGATTGCGAACAGTTCAGCAGTTGTGGACGAAGTGGCACGAGATAACTTAAATGATTCTTGTTTGTTGAGGTGCGGTATAATGAATGATGAAGTTGAAGAGGTTGCTGTACTGGAGCCGTCTGTATAGACATTCTTTTCTGTGACATGACGGCACCAATGAACCACCACAACGCTTCGTCTCATCGGACCTCGCTGCGTGCTTTGTAAACGTGCCTGATAGTGTGTTCATATGGCTATTGTCGTTGTGGCTCGCTGTACGACTTTAGAAAATTCAGGGCACCTTTGACATCAAATGTTTATAACAACATTAAACCCACAAAGTTCTGGAATTGAAAACCTAAAGCACGACTTTTGAAATGTCAATGCACCTTTCGCACCAGAACTTTATGAGAACCTTATACCCATAAATATTCGGAATTGAAATCTATGTGCTCTGTAGATTCCATGGCCTCGGGGAGATGCCACGATGAGCCCACACGCCATCAGACCGCCCTTGAAATTTTGTGCTCGGATGGGGCTCTTCCCGTTATGTGACTCCAGGTGCATGGGCGTTGCCACGATATCCAGTCCGGGTTTGCAATGTTCGCAATGTTCACGCTGAAACGTCTTTTCAAGCAAGAAATAAAAAGAATCATTCTGTGCCAAATCCAGAATTATTTCCGGCGCCGGAGGTTTTTGGTCGGCGGTGCATGACAGCGCGAAAACATTTCGGGGGGAGGGCGTAGAGGCTGAAGCCCCGTATATCCCTCCCCCCTCCCCTTCATACGCCTCTACTCGACAGGGATCCTATGCGAAGGGAGCGCTCGTTTTGCCGTAGGTTGCCGTTTGGCGACATCGTCGACCGGCCCCTTAGACGGTACGGGCTGCCCAGGGAGCTGATATTGAGCCTATGCACGGCATTAGACTTGCACCTGCATGATGTAGCATGGTTGTCATGGCGCATTTTGAGGACGTTACACAGAAATAATGCAAACAGGACAGACGCAGTCGTGCCTGCAACCGCGTGCAGCTCAATCACGTACCATGTCGATCAGCATACGGGTGCTGGTCGCCTTCCCTTGTTGCCTTATGAACATATACTATGCAGATTTCCCTTTTTTCCTTTCCGTAATCAGTATCGAAATAAAAACACTTAGTCAACTTGTAGTATAGATGGTGGTGGTGATATTGTTATAGGCAGGGTTAGCCTGGCAGACCTGGCCGGCAATTGCTCCACTTGAACGCCTCCTACTGCCCCAAGGATGCCACCATGTGTCCATCGGTCCTGTGTCTTGCAGAAATGAGAAGAATGCGTGATACTTGCACTGCTGTTCTTTTGACGGCGGTGCGGTGAACGAAATTAATCAGAGCCTCTTCGAGACCATTCTCTTGTAAGAATCTTAAAAGCGCTTTCGATGCGTAACGCTAGACGCACGGGCGTCGCTGGTCCACGATCAATAGTACATCGTACATCGTGCCCATGTTCCAAGTGTCACAGCTCAAGCGTGATACGTGACGTAAGTTCAGACCATACGCAGGGCGCTTCTGTTGAATATGAATTAAGGTGGCTGCTAGAGCAGCTTAAGTGCGCTCTCTCTTCCATGCACTTAGAGTTTGCGGAAGTCAACCCTGGTGGCCTTCTTTGCTTTTAATACGAAAGCATTATATGTCCCATGAGGCAGAAAAACCGGCGTTGTCCGCAACTAGCGGTAGCAGAGATCATCGTCATCAGTGACGTCATCAGCGTCTTGTATGATGCCAGTAATACCGAAATAAAGTCAGAACAAGTTAAAGTAAGGTGACTTAAGGTGTAGCAAAGTGAATGAAGGTGAATTAAAGTAAATTGAGGTGGAATAAAGTGGATTAAAATAGATTAAAATGGGTTAAGGTGAATTAAATTGCAATAAGGTGGTATAAGGTATAAAGTTCTGAAGGACGCATGACAATATATGACGTCACGTATCACGTACGTAACCAATGAATTAGAGAAGTGATTATGCTTCTGTATTCAGGTCACGTAAGGATACCCGAGTGACTATCAATGGTTCATTTTCGCTACAAAAGCTTCATAGTGCGCGCCGATTCAAAGGCATTTATTACCTCACACCTGAATGCATTCTGACTGCCTTAGCGTTGCTGATATCCCGAGAAGTGCGATGACGAAAACCGCTTCCGACGCTGTGTTTATAATTAGAAACTAATACGCATTTCCTTTCTTTATCCAGATGCACATGCATATATTAGCGCATTTGTAATACGCTACCGTTGTTACTCTTTTCTATACACCATGCGAGGAAATCTAGAAAGTCAGCAGGCCCCACATTAAGGCACCAATGTCTTTGAAATTCGGGCAAGAAGACACCGTGCCTTCATGCAAATAAGTCAATATAAAAAGAAAAGGTACCACATCTTGCTCACGATGCCCATCTATACGTATTCAGATTTTAGGACAGAATTGGCGTTAGTCTCAATACTATTACTAAGTGAACATACTTTTTGAGAACGGGAGTTTCAAGACTACATTGAAGTAAACATTGTCGTCGCGAAAAAATGTCGAAGGAAACGCAACTTGTGTGTGTGCGCTAGACTGACTAGAAAAAACGAAACACCTGGTATGCCATCCGTGCGTGTGCGTGCTGGCACGCGGATGCCCGCGGACATTCAAATAAATGTTTTTGTTATCGCTTGCGTTGGCGACTACGTACGCCCGAAGGCACGAGCGACTGGACTGGGTGCTGGGACGAGCTGCTAAATGCTTCGTCGTGTGCGGACGCCTGAGGGCATCGCGAAATTTCTCGATTCGGAATGAAATTGAGCATAGCTAGCCGGCGGCGCATCAGAGCGGGTGTAGGGTGCGTCGTAGAGGATTCCGGAAGGCGTGGCGACGGCGCGATCCTGTGTGGCAGTTCACGCGTGCAAGGAAGATCGCACATTGGACCGAGTTTACGCACCGATCGCCGCGACGCGCGTGGTCGTTCGCTGAGATGCAAAAGGGAAGCTCACTGTCCTCCACACGCCCGCACGTCTTGTCGGCATTTTATCAATGCTAATGACTCGTTGGTCGCAAGATTAGGTACCTTGCAGTGATAAAAACGATATCAATAACCCATGTGAGAAACTGGGCTACCGAAGGAACGGACCTTTTGAATGAGTTGAATCTTAAACAAGGATAATTAAGAACTATGGAAGAAAGGACAACCAGTGTAAAAAAAAATGCATTATTTATTTATTTTTGGGGCCACCTTATGAGTAGGATCAATCGATCGATCGTCATCATCATCAGCCTATTTTATGTCCACTGCAGGATGAAAGCCTCTCCCTGCGATATTTAGCACATTTATTTATTTATTTATTTATTTATTTATTTATTTATTTATTTATTTATTTGCCCTCAGGGCCTTTGGAGCATTACAGAGGGGGTGAGTACATGGTTGAACGAGAACAGAATCTAACGTTGCTGGCGAAATCAAGAAAAAAACAAAGAAAAACAAGGCACGCACGCACAGAAAGCGCATAGTTCAGGGCTTAAAAGAAAAAAAAAAACATTCGAAGTCTAAAGATAAGCAAACGTGTTCAAGCTACACATGCAGAAAAAATTTCATCGCGTCTTTGAGGGCCACAGGATCTTCTATGCGGGCAATGGATGGGGGTATAGTGGTTCTAATCTGTTGTAGCTTTCGGCAAAAAAGAGTACAGAAGTAGATTTTTACGGCAGAATGGGGCGTGAACTTTATGTATATGGTCGACACGTGTTGATAAGTAAGCTGGCTCGGAAAAGAGTTCACTTTTTAGAAATGGGTTAGTGAAATAAATTTTGTGAAGTAAACATGGGCGGGAGAGCTTCCTTCGAAGCTTTTCCTCTTATAGGACAAAAAGGGCTGTAGCGATGAATAAATCTTAAAAAAATATTGTGCCATACCACATATTACTATTCGTGGTGATCGTGGCGTAGCACATTAACCACTCTTTTGTTCTTTGCCCGAGGAAAGTTCACTCTGGGCGCTAAGTTTGCTTGGTAAACATTTCTGTCATGAAATGTGTACGAATTCAGCACTGTGTGGTAGACCTGGCCCAACGAGAGACGTCCTTTCGCTTACACATATATAGAATACTTATCGATCCTGCTGCTCGGAAGCAGCGGCTGCGCCGGACTATTTTTCTGCTGAATAATTTATTTTGAACACGCTCACATACGCATTCAGAATTTGCACCAATTACGTCTCTTCTCAATTCGACGTCCCAAATGTACGGCAATTGAAAGAAAACGTTGGCGCCCCGAGTATGACTGCTAATGAGTCTCTAAAGTATCACTAATGAGCTGAACTAAAAAAAAAATGTACGTTTTTACCTTATGCTAAAATTATCTGCGATGAGCATTTGCTCTTCATTACGCGGAAAGAAAATTGGTGTACATTTTGTGACGTCAAGTAATGCACTAAACATGATTTTATTCGAATTTCACGGAGGGGAAACTGCATTCGGAAGTAGAGTTATGTTTAAATAGATTTTTTTGCCACCAGTAATGTTTTCTGTGTGGATAAGAAAATATTAACACAGAAATATTATTTTCATCAAACTTTCTGCCAGCTTTGGTGCTGAATGTATGCGGAATCAAAGACAGAACAGTCCAATCAAGCACGATGAAGAGATGCCCGAAGAAAACAAATGGAATTAGTATTTTTCTTTTTTTTTTGTCGACACTGCTGTTGCGAGGGCCAGAAACGTGAATGGGAAAGTGAGTACCGAAGTTATTTAATCCTTAAATAGCGGTAAAAGTAGACATAACTATATGTAGTCCGTTAAAAAGAAATAACGTCAAAGTGGAAACAGATTGACAGAACAGCAGTATTTCTACTTTGTATTTGCTTTGTTAGATAGCCTTCGTGAAATAAGTAGCACCCGTCAACTAAAATTGTGGGTGACCGTCGAAATAGCACACTTATCTGGGGACGTATCCCCCCGGACGGTCACTTTCAGAAATATCACTTTCAATGCGCGCTGATCGGCTGGTTAAGCAAAAGAGCTCGAATAACACAAGGCGCCATGTACTACGTGACGCGAAAGCGATAGTGTCGTCGAAAGCGATCGTCCGGAATACGTCCACAGACACTTTCGCTATTTGTCCCCTGTCGACGACAGCACTGAACCACGAAATTAAAGGACACAACGCGGCGTACACGGCTAACCGAACTGCGTCGGCGACTGCAAAGAAAACCACGGCGCCTGTTAGACACGCAGAGCTGCACAGTTGCCCAGTGAGATCTATATACATGGTACGAAGAGCCCGACATTTATGAGCACGGGTGCATATTCCACACGCAGTTGCTTTTGGGACAATTCGGCCTTCGCTTGAGCCTAGCTTCACAAAGAGTAGAGATGACCTGCAAGAATACAACCAGTGCGACTTATAGTCATTGTCAATCCTAGCCCGAAATGGGAGGGTCAACTTGCAAGCTGCGTGGTGTAAAACAGAATTAATGGGTCGGAAGGCGCGATAAATCTGATTTACTGCTTAGTTTATTTCCGTGGCTTGTCGCCACCTTCGCTTCCGCTCGGTGTGTTGCATGCTGCACCAAACAGTCACGGAGGATACTGAGTGAGGTGTTAGTCGGGGAAGACTCTGGAAGCCATCGGCAATATTTCTTTATAAGGGGCGCAGCCGCTATGGGCAAAGGCTGCGTGAGTGGAAGCGGCGTCTTCTGTTTATTTATACTGGTTTGTTTACTACACAAGTGGCGTTGCATAGCGGTTTATCGAAAATTTTGGTACAGGATGGCTGTTGACTCTGGCTTTGGCAGTGTATGAACGCATGCATGAGGAGCTGGTTTAGAGTAACTTTTACCGCCACTGCCTAAATAAATCTGAAGCGTAGACAGGATTTGCTCATGAAGCTTTTGAACGTAGTTGAAGGAAGTTTACAACATAATATAAAAGTCAAATGCTGCCTGCCGTTGCCTGAGTTTTCTTGCTCACGTTTTCTTTATTTCGTGGCGAGCATGTACAAAAATTGCAAGGGACTCGTTAATTTTTGGCAAGCAGAAACCAGTTTCAATCTCATTACATTGTCTCTTCTTTTGGCGTATAAGCGAAAATGTAAGGGCTACTCGCTAGAAGAGCTAGCAGACTGATCTGTGTCCATGTAACGAAACCCCGAAGAGAATAATTGCATCGTGTAAATCAAAATTAAAGCAAACAATTCACCTACAAAATCGCACAGGAACCCTTCCTGATGACCTAGCAGCGGACGTCTGCTATGATTCATTCAAGTTCTTCCGGCCTGCTCGGTGACAGCTTAAATTTGTCCTGATTCGCCTGTGTCGCTTCTTTACTGTGTTATGTGTTACCATTAGGAGTGTCAAAGTGAAAAGAAGTGTGTGCAAAGTGTTGGAAGCCGGTCACGTGTTATATATATATATATATATATATATATATATATATATATATATATATATATATATATATATATATATATATATATATATATATATATATATATATATATATATATATATATATATATAATTCAATGAGAAGTTCTGTAGGTCCGGTGCATAGGTAGATTTAGAAACGAAGGTGCACACTTACGAAAATTGCATCTTTTAATGTTTGTAACGTTTCGGCCATGGCACGGCCTTCGTCAGAATAAACACACATACAAGCGCGCAGCCGCTTTTATGGGCATGCGCACGTGGGCGTAATCAGTAGTACATGCACGTGTACACTTGCAAATAATAATAATAATAATAAAAAAGTACAGCAGCGAAAATAACTTAAGCACGATAAATGATATGCATTAAATATCATTCACGTGTAATGATGATTGTACATGAAGTACAGCATGATATCGATTGCGATATGGCAAAACTGATTTGTCATGCTTTGTCAATTCTTTACAAGGAAGGGGACATCAAGATATGGCAGAATGGATATGGAGATATGTCGTGCCTTTCTGCCATATCTTGATGTCCCCTTCCTTGTAAAGAATTGACAAAGCATGCCAAATCAGTTTTGCCATATCGCAATCGATATCATGCTGTACTTCATGTACAATCATCATTACACGTGAATGATATTTAATGCATATAATTTATCGTGCTTAAGTTATTTTTGCTGCTGTACTTTTTATTATTATTATTATTATTTGCAAGTGTACACGTGCATGTACTACTGATTACGCCCACGTGCGCATGCCCATAAAAGCGGCTGCGCGCTTGTATGTGTGTTTATTCTGACAAAGGCCGTGCCACGGCCGAAACGTTACAAACATTAAAAGATGCAATTTTCGTAAGTGTGCACCTTCGTATATATATATATATATATATATATATATATATATATATATATATATATATATATATATATATATATATATATATATATATATATATCCGCCTGAGTTCGGCTATGGGGCATTTGTCCAATATATTGGACATCAAGTACTCCGCCACTATTCAGGCCGCAGCATGTTTTACCCCATAAAATGGAATTGTCCAATATTTTAGACACATACTAGCGCCACCTATGAAGTTTTGCTGAAAATGCGTTAGTAGTTTGGCCACCAGGGGTGTTTGCAATGGCGGCACTCAGTAGCGGGGTTTCTACGGCGCCCGTCGAAAAAGTAATTTCTATTTCTCAAACTTTATTGCTCGTTCTTTTTCCGTGATGAATATATATATATATATACATAGTGCAACGCACGGTGGTGTGCTTCGGACCCACAGTAAGTTGCACTTCGCTCCTCCGAGAGGCACGCTGTTTAAATCATGAATCCGGGACAACAAGGCGGTATGACGTAACGTCAAGGCATTTCTCTCACATTTACCACTAAGTCACCACTAGTCGTTATTTTTACTGGGTAGTCTTTAATCTAGAACACATAGGAGAGTGCTTGGCCGTCAGGTTTGGCCAGGCACTGGGCGTGACTTCACCAGTCTACGTCAGCCTATTGAGTCAGACTACTGAGTCAGGCAAAGCGCAGTATAAACACTTGGAAAGACAGGACAGAATGATGCGTAAGCGGATGTGGAGCAAATGACTTTGCGGCAAATATAAACGGACGTAGAAAGCGGGCTGGATGTAGCGGCAAAGAAAGAATTAAGAATATTATGAAGTTTTACGTGCCAAAACAACGATATGATTATGAGGCACGCCGTAGTGAGGAACTACTGAAAAATTTTGACCACCAGTGTTTCAATAACGTGCACCCAAATCTAAGTACACGGGTGTTTTCGAATTTCGCCCCCATCGAAAGGTGGCCGCCATGGCCGGGATTCGATCCCGCGACATCGTGCTTAGCGCCCTAACACCATAGCCACTAAGCAACCACGGCGGGTTGAAAGGAAAGACTTAAGAGCAAAGTTCACCTGCCCAATTTCTTCAGATGGAGGGGAACAA
Source organism: Dermacentor albipictus (assembly GCF_038994185.2). Taxonomy (NCBI): domain Eukaryota; kingdom Metazoa; phylum Arthropoda; class Arachnida; order Ixodida; family Ixodidae; genus Dermacentor; species Dermacentor albipictus. The sequence goes on along the minus strand of NC_091824.1, from coordinate 163,871,628 downwards.
ATGTCCGCTTGCCTTACTTAAAGAATACACTAAAAGTTTCCTTAGATAAAGTTACTTACCTAACATAAAAACAGCGCAAGTGCCAGGACACGAATGAAACGACTAAACCCAGCGCCATGTCCTATCCTTTCATTTCTATCCCTCCTTGTCCATGTTACCGTGTAAGGAAACCGTTTTAACAAGATCAAGTTCAGATGATGTTGAAGGAATTCTCTACTTTCGTTTTCTTGCACAATCTTGAAGTCCTAAATAAGTACTGTTGGAGCGCGCAACATGGTAATTAGAGTTCAGCACAAGATGGCCCGTTTGTCATTCTTCTCACAGCTGAGGGAAGCGAGAGCTAGAAGAGAAATGACAAGCACGGTGACGGCGAGTATGTTTGCTCCAGGGAAGGCGGTGTCTGCGAAGGGCAGCCATGTGCCTGCCCTTCTCGTCTGCGCCACCGCCGTCTGCGCCGACAGTGGCGCGGACGTCGGTCTAATGAAAAGAGACTTGACTTTACCGCGCTGTCGGTGCCCCGCTGCGGTCGGCTGACATTTCTGGCTGTCGGCGAATACACAACGGCACTCCTGACATAGAAGGCGGCCGCCAAAGGCGTACAGAAAAGAACATTCTTGGGGTACGACGTGCGCGCTTTCCAGGCGTGATCAGAATTAGAGCGGCGGCTTCGGCGTGGTTTGCCGCTGTCAGCAGCCACCAGCCTCTTCTCTTCCGAGGCCAATCAACGTGAGATCACACGACGTTGGCCGAAGAGGCTGACTCCAAATAGTGCGGTGTTTCCCTCATTTGTGGCGTTCATTTTTTGGAGGTCTTCTTTTATTGCCTAGAATGCCAAGTGCAGTTTGCTTTACCACAGCGCTTATGCATTACCACGTTGAAAAATATATTTCTTTTTACAGCAATAGCCTTTCACTAACTTGGATTTGCCAGGAGTGGCGATGTTTTTGTCACTTGTAACGAGGATGTGTAACAAGAGTTTGCACCAGTGGAGATACCCTGCTAGGGAGCCACCTCGTTTACTGAAGAGGCTGTGTTGACGTGCCCTAGATGCATCAACGCTTAATGGTTGTTAATCAGCCCCGCGTCAGTGTGCTGCTTGCTTAATGATACTATGATACACGTATCGTCTAGTCTATTCACGTGATTGATTTATAACCAATATATGATGAGTAACTGCAGAGCATCGGCAAAGGTAGGGACGTCGATCGCGTGAAATGCAACAGCGAGACAGATACAGGAGCCGTGAGTGAGCCACTCCTGAGTGCAATACAGTTATAGGGCTGAGTAGGAAGAGTGTGGAAACTTCCCATCGTGATCGACACGTGGTTGACATCGTGATCGACACGGCGGCGGGAGGAAAAGATAAACGGAGGCCACTGCCACTGTAACCTTGTGCGCTGTAACCTATAACACACACACACACACACACACACACACACACACACACACACACACACACACACACACACACACACACACACACACACACACACA